>NC_084967.1:13940642-14039595 GCF_949316205.1 Platichthys flesus
CCCAGCCCCCCACCCCCCACGCACACTACCTACCGCAGCCGTGTATTTTGAGCTCCATGACTGATAGACATGACTCGGGGCTAGAACAGAGTAAAAGCTTTGTCGGAGGCTCACATTCCCTCATGCATGTGGATCATCCATCAGGTTTGAGTTCAGGCCCAGTTTACAGTGGAGAAACACGGGGGGGTTTGATTGGCAGCTTCTACAGTGCGGTTGTGGAGGTGAGCGCGCGGGAGGTGGGGCGCAGGATCAGAGGGCGAGAATGAAAAGGCGAACGAAAGAAAATGTAATAAGCCTCAGACCCCGGGACAGAAAGAGGCAGCACAGGGGGCAGGGAGCAGCTTGTGAGAGCGCTGCACAGCTGAATAGACCCTGACAGGTCTAAATGAATGTTAGCCTCGGCCGGGTCTCAGAGCTGAAGGTTTACATCTCATCACTTGAATTATTCACCTGCTGGACTCCTGATCCACCCCTCAGATAGAACCCGACTCGGCCGCTGCCACTGTAACAGCCTCATCTTTGTCGGGACTCGGGTTGTCGCAGAGAAAGAGTAAAAAAAAATGACTTTTCTCTCACGAAGACCAAACAGGATTTATATCATCCGAGAGGAAGGAAAGTAAATCTCTCTGTCGAGCTTCGTCCAAGAACAAATAATTACGAGGAAAACAATCTGCAACGTTTGACATTAGGTATAAATTCTCAGAGGAGGTGACTGGGATTTATTAAGAATCCTGATTTATGAGATAAATCCAGCAGCCTTCATCACCGCTGCAGAGCAGAGCTCCGAGGATTGATGAGGAGCTTGATCAAAGAGTTCAGTTCATTATTAAACTGTTATTATAAATCTGATATCATGACATTTTAGTTAGAATACAATGCAAATCATTTTTTTTTTTTTTTTGCAAAGATCGTAAAAGGAGCTTTACACTATTCGATTTTTTGCCCGGTATTACTCCTTGTAGTGCGTTTAAGATAAAGTATACAACCCTTTATATATATATATCTCTACCAAAGATGGACACAAAGACAGCTCCCCAATAGTGAAGCCACAATGTCTTGATCGCCACCTGGTGGCTGGCTGCAGTATTGATGGTGTTTGCAGATGCGACAAGGGCCAAATTAAAAGGCCAAGTTCACGTCAAATACATTGTTTCTGTGACTTTAGGTTGTTATGTCAAACTGATGCAACTTTTTCTGGTAAGTTTGGTTGCTTTAAAACCAAGATGGCAGCCTTCGTGTTAGGGGTAAATTGGGAGGAAGTGGCACCGTCTATCGTGATATACAGAGTTTATAGTCACTACAGTCAGTCATATAAGCCTGTATAAGTCGATACTCAGTGGACGGCCCGCTCTACCCACGAGCTACAGCCTGCCCCTAATTGAAGCTGCAGATTCAGATCCGACCCTTTGCTCCACATCTCCCCCCCCTTCTCGCTTAAACTCCGTCCCATCAATAGAAGATTCACGCCCCAAAAATATCTCTTATTAAAAAAGACAGTATTTACCGGTTGTGTTTAAAAAACTCAATAGTTTCCTGAGCGCCCACTCACATAAACCTCTTTAAAAACCCTGGACTGTCTCAAAGAGAACAAAGGATGAAATGTGTTAAAGATAAGAACGCTCTTTTCATGAAGTCTCCACACACTGTTTTCCTTTCTGCACTTTCCCATTCGTCAGCTCCCGGGGTTAAAATGGATGAAAGCCAAAAGTTCTTGTTGGGCTAATATCACAATTACTCTTTTGTCAGCCATTTCTATCCCCCCCCCCCCTCCCCGACTCCTCCTCCATGCAAGCAAATGCTAAAAGCTGCATGTGCTGAGGCAATTAGATTGTTTGTATCGGTTCAGTCATTCCCAGCAGTGCTGATCAAACAGGCCGTGGTTTTCTAAGCGTGTTGCGTGACGGTCTGATGAACAAGGCTTCAGATAAAACAGAAATCTTCAGAGAGACGGGGCAGAGTGACAGACGAGGCAGGAGCTCGTTTGGTTAAAGGATGAGTTGAGGAAATAAAGTTGCTGCGGCCACATTTATCAAGCAAAAACCAAACAGCAGTGACGTCCATTGCACCTATTTGACTAAATAAGGTTTGATTATTGGAAGTAGGTTCAGGTAACCTTCCACATCATATATCTACATCCTGACGGAAACCAACAAACCAACAAAACGGCATCAAAAATCAGAAACATATATTTTTTCCCCTCACGCGGCAGAGATGGAGATGAAAAACACACTGATGTGTTATTTAGCAGCCATCAAACTGAATGTTCTGCTCTCAAGGATGAAAAAAATATTGGACAGACTCACAAAAGCAAAACACGAAAGAGGAAAATCAGACAAATCGAGGCTGAGAGACGGTAAGAGCAGCACCGGATTCTGCTGATCAACCACAATCAATCATCTTTCCTCGTGGGTAGAGACATTATCATCCTGCTACTTCATCATTTTGACAAATTCGGCTTCATTGTTGTAAATTACATCAAGTGTGTTGTTGTGCTTTTTTGCCAATTGGTCTTATTTCAAATCGAATTCATTCCCACAAGTCCAAAGGTTTAAGATGAGAGAGCAGAGACAATTACGCACTTATTACTATTATTATTTAGCTTGTTTGATAAAGCAGAAAAAGTACCAAATTGCATTTCAGCTACAGATTTGGTTTTGTTTTCCCACAGCTGCTGATTATCAACCTGCCAATTACTTTCCCTATAATAGGTTTTTCCATAAATGTTGGAAAAGAGAAAGAGATGTTTTATTTGTCACAGAAAACTTTCTTTATTATACGTGATGAGGTAAAATCATGATTTGATCAATAACCGAAAATGCACCCAAACAATTTTCTCTAACGATCAATCGGCTCCGCTCCTCGTTTCAGCTCTTTTCTCACACCTCCCAGTATCCAGTGCTTTCATCCACAGCTCCCTACACCAGTCAATCTCTCATTTACACTTTCCTCATCTTTCTTTTACGATGCAACCCCCCCCCTCCCCCTCCACCGTCGTGTTTTACCGATCGGTTCGTACAGAAACTTTACCGGGGCCTTTTTCTGCTGCTGTCACCGGCAAAGCCGAGAAGAAGAAGACAGCGAGTCGTAGAGCGTTAGCGAGCAGTGAACTCAGTTGTCAAGAGACATAACCGAAACCACCGCCAAGGCTGCGATCAGCGCAGACGGGGTTCGACACTCGGCATTTTTCAGGGAGGCGCAAACTGCTTGACATTTGGACGGACCTCGCTTCCTCGCTGCTGCTCTTTCAGGGGGGGAGCAAGGGAGCATGGGGGGGGGGGGGGGGGGGGGCTGCAGCACAGGAGTGGAGGGCGAGGACGGCCCAGTGATCCCATCCCGGCTGGAATCAGAGCGTAACAGAGGAGATGGAGGCTCCGGCAGCAATGTCACCGAAAGGTTTAGCAACGTTTCTCATGAACAAAGCTAATTTGAGGTCAAACATCAAAAGCCCAAAACATCTTATTTTGTATTTTAACGCAGGAGTTCAGGCTCCAGTTCCTCTCAGTCCTACTCCCTACTATCTGATATCTGACTGACTGTCTTTAAATGGATTCGGAAGGGGCAGGCAGCCAGGTGTAATATAACCTCCCTCTCTATTTTTCATGCTCATTCCGATTCCTCTTTCTCGCTCACTCGCGTTCTTCTCATCTCTCTTTCATACTTTCTCTCCCCTTTTCCCCATCGCCTCATTCTCACTTCCCTCGCCCCTAGTCCTTTTTCATCACAATGGATTTTTTTCAGCAAAGAACTGATTTCGAAATGAAAAAAAAAATAAGAAAAACCAGCCTTATCAAATGTGACTCAACCGGAAGGTGAACAACACGGTGGTCACTACACAGGCAGAGATCACCGGAGCAGGTGGAGACATAAACATAGTGTCTGCGATGGGATTCGGAAACTTTGAATCATGTAAGACAACCTTTGAAAGAGGAAATGAATTTCTTTATCTTAAGCTCATAACTCTGTCTTTGATTAGAGGGTGTTAACCTTTTAAAATATACAAATGCAGTATAAACAGTGCGGTCCAAGATAGTTTGAAACACTAGTTGGCGTTATAAATAAATAAATTTGGCAATAAATATAGATATCAAATACCAGCAACAATGTACTAACATTTAATTTAAGAATTTACAAGATTTCACAACAGATCCTCTGCTGAAAAACCTGTAACGAAGCAAACATGTCCCTCAATTCATATTTCCTCTTTTCGCTGTAATATCTTCCTACTGGACAGAATATTTTCAAACCTCCTCATTGTCCCTGGTTCACCTCGAGCCAGGGGGCGTCGGAAAGTCATTACCCATCCCTCTCCTGTTATCTCCCGACTGTCGAGGGTCTAATAAAGGCTTAAAATGTTCCTGAGACCAGAACTCTAATCTCTACTGGAGACAAAAAATGTCTTGATTTCAGAACCTCGAGAGGAAATCTGTGCCGGGCTTTGTCTTCCACGCGGCCAATTGATCTGGCGCAGTCTGCTGGCGTTAATCTTCCACCTTTTATCTGGGCCAATCAGTGAGCCATGTTCATTTAAGGAGTGTCTAGACACTGTTTCACACACTGCTCCCTGGGCTCGCACAATAAACAAGTAGGTCCTCTGTCTTTTCCGGAAACCTTTCTAGCCAGCCCCCAGGTAAACTGTCCAGAGACAAAGAGAGGATGAATATCTGAGGATGAAGAAGAGGAGCCGTACACGATGAAGACGCCAACTCGCAACGAGGCCCGACATCAGTACACGTGATTTCTGAAGCTGTGTCCTGCCTCCCTGTTATTGTGAACACGTCCTACCCGGAACAAATCTCCTGCTGCGTTCTTCATACAAACGATTCCGGACATCTCTGCACCCAGTTTTCTGCAAATTAACCAAAGCTTTCCTAATTGGTCTTTTCAGTAAATCTGTATCCAGGTTTTTAAGACTAATAAAAGGAATTATTTGAGATTAATTAGTGACTGAGGGCGATGTGGGACCTCATGCATGCTTTAGAAATGTGGCAAGTGAGTGTTATTAACAGAATTAAGACAATGAGAAAATCTAAACGGAAGACACAGTGTGCTAGATGTTTGAAAACGGCCCTACAGGGAAAGAACATTTCCTTATTTGCACATGTATCACACACTATTTGCAGCCCCGATAAAAGTCTTTACCTCTATATCAGCTGCTCCCTTGGATGCAAATTACAGCGGTTTTCCAGAAGGTGAAACACCCATAAATAACTAAATATAAACCTTAAAAGGATGAACTTCTAACTGTGGGTCCCCTGTAACCAATACTCAAAATGTTAAGTTGATATTTCTGGCCCTCACCGTCTCCTTTCGGCTCCTGAAAGCACCCTCCTCCGCCTTCATCCGCCTTTTCAATGGACGTCCAGCGTTTTACTTCCCCTCTGTGGCCAACTAACCTGCCTCCTCGCTCACTTCATTTAGCATCTAGTTCCTCCCAAGTTGATTTCCAGCTTGATTCAGCTTTTCTCGCACGTCTTGTTCGGTTTGATGCGCACAAACACACACACACACACACACAGACACAGACACACACACTTGCGCACCCCTCTCAGCAGAGCAAGCACTTAGAGAGTGGCGAGGAGACTGGGATCTGATCACTTTGACTGACGCTCTTGTTAAGTTAAGGGGAAACAAGCACGTGTGGGACACAGCTACAGAGGCTTCACAACATTCTGGGCCAAATTACACTGAAGTTACAAATTCACTGTCTGAGACAATTAAAAAAAAGCTGCTCTGCAACCGCACAACAAGTACACAGAATGAACCACACACACACACACGTCTGCTGATATTTGAAACAGAACTCTTGTGGTGTTGTTGTTACTAAAACGTGGTCCCCCCCCCCCCCCCCCCCCCTCCCCCCTCCAGAGGCCGGAACCACCCAATCTCCTTTCAGAATTAGCTCTGGTATCTTCCCTCTCATATTATAGAACTTCCTGCCCATTGAACTCAGACTAAGTCTCCTTCTTCTTTTAAATCCCTCGTTCTTTTCTTCTCTTTTAGGGAAAGCTTTCAGAAAGTGATCGACACTGCCTCTTGTTTACGCCGACTAATCTTTTATTATTTAATCATATGGTAACACATTTTAATTCTCCCGTTTTCTATGTTCATGTTCCATTGATTTATTCTCATTTGTCATCTACTCATTTGATTATTTGTATTTATCTGATCTTTCAACCAAGTTCCATTGAAAGTTGAATCCTGCTGACAAACAAACCATCCAACAAAACCTTAACCTTCAAATGATTTATTATATAATCATTTTATTGTTCTCATGAAGACACAAATAGAGTTTTCTGGATATTCTCTTGAGAACATTCAAACACACAAAAGCAGAAGGACAGAGACACTGAGCTACACAAATAGAGACACAGTCCTTTGTCCAAGTGCAACCATCAGAATCAGAATCAGAATCAGAATTCTTTTTATTGCCTTGTATATTTTCACATACAGGAAATTGCCTTGGTGTGGTTGGTGCACTTTACAAACAACAATATAAAAACAACAATATAGAGCAATATAAACATCAATATAAAAAACAACAATATCGAAAAAATAATATATACAGTAAATGTGTTGTGTGCGGTTTTAAGGTGCAAAGATTGGTGGTAGTGCCAATAATGTAGTGTTATAAATTATGTGCGAGGGTGGGGGGGGGGGGTCAGCAGAGTCAGTGTGATGGGGGGGGCTTGTTTGTGAGCCCCACTGCCATGGGGAAAAAGCTGTGAAGTTCACATGTACATCTGGAGCAGCAGCTTACTGGCGATGGCGTCCTCATGTCCACTCTGTCCCTAAACACAGACAGCACCGACCTGGGACTCAAGCAAAATGACGCTGCCTGGATTTCCAAGTGTGTGTGTCTTCGTGGAACGGGAACACGTGTTCATGTTGCACTTTGTCCAGAGAGTCCCTGACGGCTGAGGAGCTCCTTTCGTTTGAGTCTCGGGGGAAACGGCGAGGAGGTGAAAAGCAGATTCCACCGAACTCCTACAGCAGTGATCAGGACGGACGTATTTATAGTCCTCGGCGTGGTGTCCCTTTCCTCGCCGCTCCAACCTTGACAGTCATTGAGCAAAGTCTGGATGCCTCTGAGCGGAATATCTAATGACTTGAGGAAGCAAAACAACGGTGAAGCTCAATCTGCCATCACAGTTATTACATGCTCCAGCAGCCCACACTGGCTCCGGAGCACAAGAGAGACGTGACCTCAGCAGCGACAAGGACTCAACTCCAAAACCTCTGTTTGAGCTTCAGAGCTGCAGCTGCACACACGAATAAAAACCTAGAGTGTGACCTCTGCTAATGAGGGTCGAGGTCACCTTTTTACTTTTTCTAGGACAAACAGGGTAAAATTAGCTTTCATTGGTAGTTGGGTTTGCTAAGTTTGTTTATAACTGGTTATTTTAATCTATTTTTCTACAATGAGACTAAAGGATTTTATGATTTTCCAGCAGGTGAGGATGAGCAGAGGTGTTTGTCTCTACAGTGAACACACTGATGGGAGGATTTTGGTCTGCTGTTCAGATTTGTCTCCACATTTTGGATGAGAACATAAAACAACACAGCACAGTTCATCCCAGTAGCTGTAATGGGACCAGTTGTGTGTTTTCTCCTTCAGCTTGAATATCTGTACACAGCATTTACATTTAAACATGTAGAACCAATGCATTTTATTCATACATGCAGGAGGGAATGGTGAAATAACTGATCATTCTAGCCTTGCTATCAGCTGGTCATTAGTGTACAAACGGATTTAACATGTCCCGTCAACTCACACGGAGGAGACGTGGTTAATAACCATCACTGCAGCCAGCCACCAGGGGGCAATCAGGACGTTTTGGCTCAGCCTTTTGAGGAGCTGTCATGTCGTCCATCTTTACACTTTCAGTCTGCGCTTGTGCAAACAGCTCGAGGAGAAGCAGCTCAAACAGAATTCCCAATGACGCTTGTATATATGTGGAGGAGGGAAGATCTGCAGCGCTAACTTGACGGTTCTCGTTTGCTCTCCTGTGGTCAGTGTTTCCAAACGGGTTCGTTTAGCAGCGCACACGTGCCACAGCTCATATAGGAAGTAGATAAAAGGGTTCTCTCATGAATATTGGAGTAGGCGGTGCAGGAACAAGAGCTTTGGATGTTTGGTGGCCTGACACATCACCGCTGGCACAGATGCTGCGGCTTGGCAGCAGGAGAGGCCACATATCACAGGTCCTACATGCTCTCCCTGGCAGCAACACGCATTAGAGATGCAGCTCAGGCTTGACCAACGTGTCTGCACATGCAACGCAAACTCCCACATTCAGGTGGGAGTCTCCAGCGGGCCCTGGGGAGCCGGAGTGGGTGGAGGAGTTAAGAGGACCGGGGGGTCGCTCTGTGGAAGTGGAGCTTCCCTGAAACAAGGAGAGCAAACGTGAGCAGAGCCGCTAATGCCGAGCAGATGAAGACTTCCTCCTCCTGAAGTCAGTGAAGAGCAGCTGGAGGGGGGAACTGATTATTTTGGCCTCGCTGCTTCTTCTGGAGCAGAGATTTGCTTCTCCAGGACGAGGCTATAGGTCAGAAATCATAGTTCCCGGCCAAAAATGATATCTGCTGATGGTAATTGTGAAATATTTGGGACTTTTAAAAGAGGATCCAGTTAATAAACAACTCTACAACAATTCTGACCTCTAAAAATAAGAAAATCACTCTTAAAGAAGTAGGAATGAAAGACAAATTTAATTTCTCTTCAGGAAATAATGAAGTAATTGATTTTCTAAAAGAGTTTAAAGCTCAAAATGAGAATAAGATCCACAAAATCTACTTTATAATTACAGGTCGAAAGACGCTGAAACAAATGGACACGCCATAAAAACAAATACCGGAAAAGAACAAATTCGATTCTGTATAATAATCATTGATGAAGATGAGAAGACAGTGCCGTAGTCCTGGATTCATGACCATACGTGATGCAGCGCGACATCTGTGCCAGTAATCATATCAAACTGTGGGGCACTGCCTTTCATCTGGATTCTATTACATAATGACGGAGCCGTTATGCAATCCCTGTTACTGTGGAGATAGCCTGGTTTTTTAATTGGAGACTGAATTAAGGACCATCCCGAGCATAAATAGGTTAGACTCTGCAAACGAAAGCAGGCACGGAGATTGAATAATCTTTAATCGAACGACGGGGGTGTAGGGGGGGGAGAAATTTTTCTGCATGAATTATTGTGAATTCATAATACGTTGCCTGTGGGGATGTGTTGGCTGAGTTTCAGTCCTGAGGCACTCAAGACTGAGGAATTCAGGAACCCTGCCACATAATGGATATCGTGACAAACTTTGCTTTTAATCTCAAAGTTAAAATTGTGCCGATATCAAACGTCCTCCCCGGCGAGAGAGTCCCCTTTTCTTGTTTTCTCCAGAATCTGTGCTACTGTGTTCACATTGATACGTCTGTTTCAATGCAGTTTGCTGTGGGAGGACGGGTTTCCACTGCTTTGATGAAATCCAACAGAGGCTGACGAGAGCTCTGGAAATCACACTCCAGTTTATTTTACAAGATTCCCAGTGACAAGAAAACTGAGAATTTATTGTTTCTGATGGCAAACGGCTGACAGCTGTGTCAATATGTTGTGAACAATAACACGTGTCCTGCTTCCTTCCTGAACATAAAGATGGATTAACATTTACGATCACAAGTTTTCAGATTTAGAAAGTATCTTAAATACTTTATGGTGATCTAGGATTTTGGAGTTTGCAAAACCCTGGTTGGTTTTATATCAGACTGATCTACTTGAGGAAAACATCTGATTGCAACAGGTTCCTGTAAAAGACTGAAGATCACCTGGATCACTTATGTAAGAAAAATAACCAGTTCACCTTAAGTAAACCAGTTATAGATAGTGATAAAGATTATTCAGTATTCAGCCATATGTCTGCATTAACCTTTTATTTATGTTTGACCGTGAGAGAACGTCTGAGCCTGCAGCCATTGTGTCTAAAACAATGTGTGTGCGTGTGTGTGTGTGTGTGTGTGTGTGTGTGTGTGTGTGTGTGTGTGTGTGTGTGTGTGTGAGTGAGTGAGAGACAAATCAGTCAAACTGGGTGAGTGTGTGTGGGCTCATCAAAGAACAGCAGCGGGTGAAATCAAGTCGAGAGGCGTGCAGCATGTATTCATCATTAGCTCGTCACCCAGAAAACCACACACACACACACACACACACACACACACACACACACACAAAACACACACACAGGGCCTGCCCTCCCCTCCTCCAGCCACCACCACCTCTCCTGCTCTCGCTGTCATCACTATAGAGTCGCCTTCAGACAGCGAGCGAGCTACGTGTGTGGCTGTAGAAGTGTGTATAACACAAAAGTGTCTACCATGAACGAATGTAAGAATATATAACTGTGTATAGTTTGTCTTTAACAACGCAAAATCATGTCCTCATGTCTTAACCACAATAAAAGGGATTGTTTCAGTGATCCAGTGAGATTGGTCAAATTAAGACTAAATTCAAATTTGGAGTTGGATCATTTCTCACTGTCCAAAAAAAAACAAAGTTTAATTCTTTTGGGAGTTGGGAAATAAATGGTTCAAACTTCCATTCATCCACTTGCCCCAGACTTTTCTCTGCAGTTATGAAACCAACACATCTCATGTTTAACAATGACCTCCGAGTTTATCTGGAGGAGAGAAACTCGCCCGGCGGATCTTTGAGAAACACAGAAGGTCGTTTAACTCAAACTTTTCTGACGACATTCCCAGAAACTGTGAGGACGAAATAATGTTCCGTCTTACGTAGAGATGCTCTGACATCATTTGTCTTTCATGACACAGATTCAAATATATGTGTGGACTAAATTCTGGGAAAAGAAAACTTCAGTTTTAACCCAGACGTGGAACCGGATCAGTAACTATAGTAGATTCGATCTATCAACTCCAGTTTTCTGCAATAAAACCCTGCTCTCTATCTGTGTCTCACTTTTATGGATTCATTTTGCGAAAGAAAAACTTTTTAGATGAAAATATGATAAATAGTAATCTGCCAGCAGCGATTTTGACAAAGATACCTGACGATAAATATTTTGAATCTCACATTCATGCGATTCAAATCCACCAAGGATGTGTAAAATAAAAGAGATGTGATTTTTCTGTTTCCAAACTTCGTGCAGTAGAATTTCTTTTTCATCCAGATGACAGAGTGGAGTCTTTCGAAAATACCTGGCAAAGCTCCGGTCTGTGATTTGAATGCGACGGTAGCAGATGAGAGGCCGAGGTTACTCTGCCTCCAGCTTCACTCCCTGACGGCCGCTGAAAGCATTTAAACAGGCTTCCATCGGCAGCTCCGGAGGGAAACGTCTCAGTCCATTATTCATGTGTATTACAAGTTGCTTCTCTGTATGAAAAGCGTGTTCCGTCTTGTTTAGTTAACAATGCAGCCGCTGCCGTGAACCTGTGATCCCATTAAACAAACCCAACAGCATCTCTGACATTTAACGTCTCGCTCATGTACGCACATCTTAACATTAATATTGATGGCGACTGCAGACATTATGCAAATTTTCCTGTGTGCGTTGGAGGGATATTTACAATTTCCACCGTGCATTCCTTAGCAGTGGAAACGCCGCAGCTTGTTGTCTAATTAATTTACCTCAGGAGCGATTTCAAAGTGCAGGGAAAGGTTGATCTAAAAGCTCCCTGACACAAAGCAGACTGAGGGACAAGTTCACACAGAGCGCCGGCTTCTATCAGTCTAAACACAGGCGGGGGTGGGGGTGGGGGGGGGGGGGTGAAGGGACACATTTCACGTTGGAGAGCCGTGCAGAGATCAAAACAAAGTTGTTGAGAAATCGGTCTGTTCGGCTGCGGCAGACGCATTGGATTCATTAGCGGAACCATTAAACCATTAAATTAAGAGCGAAACAAGGAGCCGGCTCCTCTGTGCCGTCACGTCTCAGCAGAGACAGCTCCTCTAGTGTGAAGACACTTTTTCCTGCACCAGGCAGCAAGCTGCTAATTTTGTCTTGAGAGCGTTTGCTTCTGCTTTTCTTGATTGAGGCAACATCTTCACCTCTGCACCTGAGTCCCTGCAGCGGAGCGACGAGTACCGCCTCCGAGGCCGGGGAGACGTGACGTGACATTTCGGCTGATTAGACCAACGATTAGGTCGTGACGGCTAATTTTAGATATTAGGATGAGACAGTGTTTGCTTTTGGGGGAAGACGTACGGGTTAGTTCTTCCTCGCTGGGCAAGTTGTGATCTAAAGAATAACGTGACTCCTAATTGGTTGTATAAATCCTAAATGGATGAGACGCGCTCTGCAACTGGGTCGGAGGCTTCAACCGAAACGCTGAACTGCATTGTGGTTGCAAGTGAAGTTCCTGCCTGAAATCAGAGTAGAGATTAATTATTGATTACTGCGGCAAGGTAATCACTCTCAGACATGAAAGTCAGCGAGCGTCTCAAATGGGAAACTGTGATTGGTTGATCTAACCAGAACCACGGTCATGAATCAAAGCAACACTTTCAAACAAACTTTCCCCAAGTACGAGGAACTTGAGCAAGAACTCTTTTCAAACCCCAGAAAAGTCAAAGCTCTGCTTTAGCGTCACCTGGTGGACTGGAGTGGAACAGCTTGTTAAACTGTAGCTGTCGGCTGTTTATAAGTCAAACTTTCATTATCTCCCTGAAGCGTAAAGAACTTTTAATTCCTGGGACTTCAAATTACAGGTGCTTTGGTTAAAATGGGGCGATAATGAAAAAGAGACAAATCTCACTGTCAGAACTATTAATGACCTATTATGGTTTTCATACAACAGCAAATATAAGCTTTTTTTCATCATCTGGTTTAAAGTTCATCAAACCCAGTGGTCAAATTTGGTTTCAACATAAAGAAATTTAGCAGTGAGGATTGTGCCTTTAAGTAATTCAATGGAAACACCTGGTGTTGTTTCTGTGATCCATTCATTACTGAGTGTGTAACCTCCTGCTAAGGATTTGCAGTTTTTCGCAGTCGCTGAATGAAAATGAATGGAAGAACAAAAGAAGCCTGCTCGGTGTCGTCGGTCTCTCCTGCCTTCTGTTCCTCGGGATCGAACACAATCACGCTCTGCCACCTGTGCTCGGTGCAAATCACCCTTTTTCCCCGCACGTTTCTAAATAACAAGCGACCAATCGCGGGCTCCGTGTGCACGCTGCTAAACGGCAGCCAAATAAGATGTCTTGTTCCATCTGGGAGTTTATCAACAGAGACCTGTGATTCCTCTGCACCAGTTGGCCCGGGGAGGTAATGTGCGTTTTAATAAGCTTTAGTCTGATGCTGATTGCAGAGGTGGAATGAGTTTATGGTTTGAAAAAAATAATAAAAAAAAAAGCTCCGCAGACCAGCACTGACATCACGTCTGTCTCCATGGCGATGTGGAGGAAACGTAGGCTGCTGGTGTCTGGGAGCGGGCGAGCGAGGAGAGCGAGGAGAGAGGGAGATAGAGAGAGACAGACCGAGAGAAAGAGAGTGTCGGAAATCCTCCAGGAGAGGCATGAAGGAACATAGTGTCAGGAAGCTACCGGCTCTGAATACTAATGTCTGTGGCTGTAGACGGACACGCGCACACACACACACACACACACACACACACACACACACACACACACACACGCAGTGCTGGCCGCGGTGTCGCTCTCAGTTTTGTCAACAGTCGGTCGGTAGCAAGTTGAAAAAATAGCCTTTGAGCAGAAATGTCACCAGAGCCAACGGTGACATTAAAGCCGATTGGACTGAAGGTTGGGACTGTTCACTCCTCAGAGAGAGGAGAGGGGAGAGGGGAGAGAGAGAGATGAATATGATAACCTCTTCTCAGAGTTTCAGACGTCTCTGGATCACTATCGCTGTTGAACTCAAAGAAGATTGTTTTGTCAGACAACAGGAAAACGTCCTGAACATTCGGGCGAGGGGTAGAGCAGCAGGAGGCCGGACACGATGTATAAATTCCACCGGGGAAATCATCTTGAAAACCTGTGGATTCGCACAAATCACCACACGAGGCCCTGTCCGAGTTGTGATTGATGACTTATCTGTGATTTCCATCTTTCTCTATTATCAGCCACTAACACAGATGTGATCTGCTTCAGATTTGTCTACACTTGCACAAATGTCAATACACTTGCAAACATAATTACACATTTAAAGATTTTGTAACACGTTTGCAAAATTGCTCCCTCACGAGTTTAGCATCACGCTCATGAATACTGTTCAAATTTGGAGACTATACAGACGCCATATTTGGTTCTTAACAAATCCTGCCCCCGGCGTCAGAGTAATTAATGAGACACTTGTCTTTGCATTGAAAAGGTTTAAACACGTCTTTGTGTAAATGAGCACAATTCAGCCAGTACTTTGCATTTTCTGTGATTTCTATTATAATTATCTTTGATTCATCTTCGCAGAGAGAGAAATTAAATCGGGCTGGTTTAGTTTCAGAGGGCCTTTCGGGAGGCCGTGACCCTGACCCCTGCGAACAGGCTCCTGTGAAGGATGTGTGGGGAGTTGAATGGGAACTGCAGCTGAGGCAGATGGAAGGAAGAAGAAACAGTCGAATACATTAGATCTGACTCTGATCAGATTTTACTATTTTCCTGAGAGTAAGTGTACAATGTTAACTCGGCATAATGTTCTCTGAAAATGTCGACAACCAAACCTGTTCGAATAAAACCTTGAGTTTATGAATGTCAACAACACAAGGTCGGTTTACAGCTGATTTATCCTGCATCTGATTTGTCTGTGTATTTCATCTAAACCTGAAAAATCCCTTTGATGTGATGAAGAGTGTCAAGAAGTTAAAAACAACGACAAACAAGCAACACAAAGACGTCGCTGCATCACCGACATGTCCTCACGTCAGACTCCCAGCAGCTGCACATCCTTCACCTCAGAGTTCACCAGAGATGTAATTAAATATGAACACAATAACCGGGCATCGGGTTATAATCTGATCTGAAAGCAGCTCAGCCAGGATGCATGAAAACATGTGACGCATGTTTAGATAAACTGTGAAACATGAACTGTTGCATATCCAGGAGATTGATATAGTTTAAGGGTCCTATTGGGCCTTGGCAGAGATATGAAGTTTATTGTTCTACTTAGATATTGTTCTTTTCCTCCTGGAGTCTTTAACTTCTTGATTGCATCCGTTTTGTTTTGGTCTCAGCGGTGACAAGGAGCTTCGCCACATTGACGTCAATGTGTCTCCTCTGTGGAACACAATAAGCTTCTGTTGAGCCACGTGTGTTTGTGCGGATGATGGGAGACTCACACAGTTGATTTGTCCCACACGAAAACAACAACAGAGACATTTTGAAAAGCTCACGGAGGTAAACGCGTCTCACAGCCGCTCTACACTCTGAGATTTCCCTGCAGGATTAAGGTCTGGGCTCCGACTCGGCCCATCCAGGATACTGATCTTCCTTTTGTCTGTCATCTCTTGCTGGATTTGGCCGAGTGTCATGGCAGCTGTTAATAAACAAGGATTTAATGACAGAGATTAGTTCGGCAATTCAGTGAGACTCGAGGAGATTTATCTTTGGATCCAGGATTCAACCTGAGTGTGTTCTCAGCAGAGCCCTGACACATGCTGTTTACGAGGAGAAGAAGAGGAGAGGAGGACAGGAGGAGAGGGGAGGAGAGAAGTGTTCAAGAGGAGGAGGAGAAGACAGAGAAGGAGCGGAAAGGAAAAGGAGAGGGAGAGGAGGAAGAGATGAAGGAGGAGAGGATTGAGGAAGGACGAGAAGATGAGGGGAGGGAGCAGAGGAGTGGACGAGGTGAAGAGTGGCGAGAATGAGGAAAAAGGATAGGAGGAGGAGATGAATAAGAGAGGAAAGGAAAGGATGAAGAAGAATGGAGTAGAAAAGATGAAGATGAGGAGGAGAGGAGATGAGAAAAGTTTATAAGAGGAGGAGGAGGAGAAGACAGAGCAGGAGGGGTGATGATAGGAGACAATGAGGAGGAAGTGATGAAGGAGGAGATGAGATGGAGAAAGGACGAGAAGATGAGGGAAGCGGGAGCAGAGGAGTGGACGGGGTGAAGAGTGGGGGGGGTGAGAAAGAAGGAAAGGATGAGGTGGAAAATAAATGAGTGAAAGGACAGGAAGAGGAGAGGAAGGGGAGAGGAAAGGAAAGGATGAAGGATAATTGAGGAGAAGAGATGAAGAAGAGGAGCATTTTTCATACGAATCCATTTGTTTGAAGAAAAAGAAAGAAGGGAGGTGGAGAACGAGAAGAAGGGAGACGAGGAGAAAGCGAGAGAAAGAAATGGAGGAGCGCAGCCTTATTAGCCGAGACTCGGATCAAACCGAGGAAGCAAAGCAAACAGAAGAAGCGTGGCCTGCTCCGTGTCATGTTCCGTTTGACTGCAGCACATTCTCCCTGCTTCCAACGCCTTCTCTTCTCTTCTCTTCTTCTACCTGCACTCGCTCGTCTTCTCCGCTCCAGAACATCAGCCGTCCCCTAACGGCCTCTGAAGTGTGCACGGCGGCGTCGTGTTTTCCGTTTCTCTGAGGGAACGTTGCATTCAGCAGATGGAGGCTGTGTTGTACCTGCTTACCTCACCAAACACTTTGGTTGGTTCATTAAAGTGTCCTCTGCAGGCCGTCTCCTCCTCGTCTTGTTCACTTGGAGAAGCAGCGAGGTATTGATTCTGCTGCTTTGTTAGCCCCCCCCCCGTTAACAGAAACCACTCCTCCTGCACTGGGAGCAGCTTCACTTGTTGTTTTTTCTGTTCTTTAGATTCTTATATATGTGGGAGCATAAATAGTAAATGCAGTGCGTGTGTTTGGAAACATGTTTTTGCTGTAAGACTTTTTTTTTTGGCACATGTGCGTGCATCTCCATCAGCGCGGCTCCTTCCCAGGCACAATGCTTGTCCACCTAATCCAGTCCCAGCGCTCTAATTGGCCGACTGCAGACATCTTCTCTGCTCGGGGAAGCGTGGAGATTAAAGCGTGTGTGTGTGTGTGTGTGTGTGTGTGTGCGCTCTGAGCTGCCCGGCGCCTAAATGAGTCACGCTGTGGTTACGATGTCTCTCGGAGGGATATACAGCGCACGCCCCCACGCACACAGAAATCAGACCAGTGAGTTTTCTGCAGAATTATAAGGTAAACAAGTTCGGGTGAAGATTCTGTGCTTCGTTTTTTTTAAATCTCTCTGAGGTCAGCTCTCCCATCAACCTTTGCAAATCCGGGGGTGTGAATAGTGGGAGGTCAAACCTGACTCCTGCCGAGAGGTGTCCTGCACTCGTGTAAGCATCAATAATAAATTAAAGCTGCAGCTAAAAGCCCTGTTACACTCTCCATGATACTTATGGTTAGCGACAGGCTAACTACACACACCAATTCCCACATGCATCGTTCTGCTACAGGCCCCTAATGCAGCATTGATGATGCGTATTAACCAGTGAGTGCAGGTAAAGACGGACCACATATTTCTTAATGGTAAAAAACCATTTAACAGACTTAGAGGAACAGATAAATAACAGAATGAACAAGCAGCTGGACCTCCTCAGAGGCTGCAGGCGTGGGCACTCCTGCAGGAGCACTGCACTCTTAACACTCATTTGGGGGAAAGAGAGCGAGTCGTCCTCTAACCAGAACATCTGTGGTTTGATCCCAGTCTTCCCCATTCTGCATGCCGAAGCTTTCTCTCGGCAAGAGTCTTTGTCTGTCGCTCTGGCTCTATTGCCCGTGGGATCGAACTACCGGCCTCTTTTGCATATATTGTTTGGTTCAATTGCAGTTCTTGCCAATTGTTTGGTTTCTGTCATTCCATCACTAAGCGGCCATATTAGTCCAAATATGAAAAAGCACCTGCTGCTATCCTGATAATGAATTTGTGGCAAACCCGACTTTAAACTGCAGCTATGCATAAGTCGCCTCTCTGTATGGGGGAGGTGTCGCTCCATCGAGAGCTCACTCCTCTCAAGCAGACCCCGGGGAGAAGGAGTGGATGGCGGAGATGTGAGGAGGGGGTCACTCTCTGCAGCTTCACTTCCTCCAAAGCCAAGAAGACTTTCAAGGTTTCTGAAGCACCCTGAGGTGAGAGGCAAAGTCAAAAGGCTTGAGAGAAAACCGCCAGAAGACGGCGACTGATCATTTAGGGCTACCTCTCCACCACGGAAAAGAAACCCCAGAGGGCAATTTCATTCACAAAGCATCTATTCTTAAGGCCAATGTACGCTTCTCCGTTTTGACGGACACGGACAGATAGGACCGCCTTCTCCAACGTGGAACGCCCTCTCCGTGCCTCTCCGCGGCTCCTCGGAGAGCTTTTCGTGCAGCTCTCATTTTTCTAACTACACGTCGAAATGGCGGAGAGCCCACGGATAGCCCTTGGCTGTGATTGGTCCGCTAACGCCAGCATTTCGGAATGGAAACTTCCTGTTCCATTCCCTACATCACAATAAACCAAAATCACAACTACGACTCTATGATTAATGTGACAAGTGTGTTAAGCCAGCGGCGTTGTCCGGCTGATGGTGGCTGGTTAGAGCACCATAACCGTATGTGACTGTGTGTACGGTCACATACGGTTATAACGAACTTTCATAACGGGGCTAGCGGGCTAGCCACCATGATAACTGCGGTGGGAACAGCGCAAAAACCTGCTGACTTTAATCCCAAGGCTCATGACACTCTTTCTCAAACACCGTCAGGTTAGTAGCAAACACTTGGTAGTAGTTAGTATCGGGTGTCCCTGCTGACTGTGTGTGGAAGCTGGGGGGAAGCTAGCTGCCTCCGTGTAGCTTCAAGCTGTTGCAGCTGTTGAATTAGCAACGCAGTTTGGAAACAAGACCAGGGAACCGCTGCGCTAAGACACGATAACACAAGCATTATGACCCACTGGGTGTCACTTTATTCAGCAAAAACTGTCGCGTCATCAACATCCTTTTTCTGTTAGCTGCCATCGTTCACTGTGTGTGAGGAGCCGGGAGGATGCAAATAAACCAGCGTGGACTTCTTCTATATACCTCATGAGGTAGGCTTCTCTAAGCTCGACTTCCGTTGCGCCATCTATTGTTCTGGCGGTGAATTGTTTTCACAACAAAAAGGCTCGTAGAACTATAAATCAAAAGGGTCCGTCCGATTTGTCCGTCCGTTAGTCCGCAGCGGACTCGGAGAAGCATACTGAGGCCTTTAATCAGGAGACTGTGCATTGTCGAGTCGTGGAGGGGGGGGGGGGGGGGAACTGTGAGTGTAGCTGCACTTTTCAGCTCCAGTTTGAGACGGAAAGGATCAATTTACAAGACGGAGGATCTACCAGGAGAGACACAAGCCCTAATCCCATTAATCAGCATAATTGGCCCATAATTGGCTCTCATCAAGTCCCCACAGATGCCATCACTCAAGCCACACCGTTATTGCCAGACTCTCTCTACCAGTGGCCCACGCTTCCTGCTGAGATGTTGATGCAGGTTTGGTCGGATCCGATATCTACACACAGCAAATCACAGACTCTGGGTCGTGGCCGCTGGGTCGGGATTCTCCAGCTGTTTATCTTAATGTGGTTTGAATCCAATTATATTCTAGCGAACAAAATCCTTTCAAATCCCTCCTCTAATCTGTGAGGATTTTCTAGATTTGTTAAGCGACTTAAGTAAAACTAACTAAGGTTCAACTCTGTAGTGTTGTTAGCAGAGGAGGCAGAGGTCTGATAGATGTTAAATACAACCTGAGAGAAGCAGCTTAATGTGAAGGAGTCACGTTCATCAGGGAACTGGTGGAGACCAAAGAAAAGCAAAAAATATTAGACCTAGATTCAAAATGTCTGTTTTCTTTTGACTCAAAGGGATAAAAGAGTTTTTATTTGGACAACCAGACGGAACATGACAGCTCCTATAAAAAATGAAGCCAAATCCTCTTTCTCCCCCTAGTGGCTGGCTGAAGTAGAATTAATTTATGCCACCTTCTCCATGTTAGAGGATAGGACATGGACCAACCGGTAAAATATAAAAGTTCCTATCACACTTATGTATGTTCAATTATTCATGTTTCTGTTTTCCTTTCCAAGTTTTTTCTTTAATTGGTCATTTGGTCCTGATTGACAGCTGAGGTTGACTAGTGATTGGTCAAGAGCGTGTTTAAGCGGAACCATCATGACCACTGCCGATCAAAACACTGTCAACACTTCATCATACAATATCCGTCACCGCCAAGAAATAAATATCACCTGAATGTTCTCATAAAATAAAAAGACCCAAGACACACAGGCGCTTTCACCAGGTTTGTTTGTCTCTCTTAGCGAATTTGTGTATTTTGCCAAAGTGCGACCAAATCCAAAACAGAACCATCTGCCAGAATCAAACGCTGGCTCTCGACGGCTCACTCTCTTCACTCCGAGTGTCTCTGCCTCTCGTGCACATTCCACGTGCACGTCTGCGGTTGAGTGTGCTGCAGGTTTGTCTGGGGAGGTTTGCTGCTCGTGTCAAACAAAGGGAAAACAGGTACTCGCTTTTTTTGTTGAGCGGTACAACAATCTCACCTTGAGCAGCCGAAGCAGCGTCCTGTGCGGTGGAGCACGCCGCAAATCAAAGCAAACACGGCCGAGGAGAGAGGAGGAGAAAGGAGGAGGGAGGGAGGGAGGTGGAGGAGATCTGGACTGTATAATCTACAATACACTTCTCCCCCCCCCCCTTTGGTAAACTGATAGGTGGGAGCAGAACATGAGGAAAGAGCCTGAAGTGTTCTGTGGTTTGACTTGTAGCCGAGGAATAAAAAATGACGCTGCAGAAAAACCTCTGGTGTGAACCCAGGCGTGCACTTTGTGGAACCGGGTGATAATGTGAACAATCTTCTTCTTTTAATACCGCACAGTGGAAAGATTGCAGGTCGTGGCAGGATCACGGCAGAGAAAAATGAGACGACAGAGAATTAATTTTACAGCGAGAGAAGCTTTTCGGCTTTTTGCTGCTCGTCTTTGGTTCGGGAGTTTAATTCACCGCTGGCCCGGCGTCGTTTCAACTGTGAAGTCACCACGAGCTATTTGAGGTCTTGAACATCATATCGCTGAATGAGAACCGTGACTCATGACCCAAGCATTTAGACTCTCTGCTACACGCAGGACTGAAGTGTAACTAAATCCTGTGGAACAGTCGAGTGCTGCTTATACACTGCACGTTGCTCTGAAGGCGATTTAAATATGGAGGTACACTTGAGAACTGGTATTATTACACCACTAATCTGAGATTATTCAAGTGATGTCAGATGGAACTATCGATGCAAAACAATCCTGAGTCCACATCATCTCGGCTGCACGTTGGTGGAAAATACAGGTTTTACAGTGGATGGAAACAATCCTCCCTCTCTATGAAACCACACCCACAGATATCATTTCAATTATTACCTGAGGAAATTGGTGAAATGTGAAAAACATGTCCCATGTCCTGGATGCACCCTGTGATCGGATTTCTTGACCTACACCGCGTCTTTCCACCGGGTTTGGTGTTCATCTATCCAGCAGTTTTTGAGAAATCCATGAAATTACAGCCTTTAATAAATAATAAGTAATATTTAAAAATGTACAGCTTCAAAACACCAATGTGAGCGTTTCCATCTCTTTCTGTCTCTTCATTCGTTTGTAGTCTTTAAGGTGATTCGGAGCCTAAGGGATCAATCCAAAAAACTCTTTCTCTCACAGCTCAGAAGTGATAATATACAATCCATCTGTTCTCCAACACACGACCTCTGAAATCCCCCGAGCAATGTTTCACCATAAATATGAATAAATGAAAACACCAATCACATCACAGCACATTTTAGCAGAAACCCTAATCTCGTTCTTTCAGAACAAAAGTCACATTTAGCAGCCGCGTCGTGGTTTTGATCGACCTGCTGCTCCCGGATCAGCACGATTAACCATGTGGGAGAACGACTGTATGATGTTGTAATCTGATCTGAGGATGAGATCAAGCTTTAATCAGCCCTGTAGGGCGATGAGGCCACTGCAGCGGCAAAAACAGGATGGTAGACGCTAAAATGTAAAAAAGGAGCTGAATATAATATAAAAAAGTGGTTTGTCGTCATAGTGTTGACCAGAACTTGACCAGAACTTGACCATATGACCACCTGCTTGTCCAGGGTGTTTGCTGCATTGCACCATGAACATTGGAATATAAGAAATCTCACATACGAGACCAGCTCCATTGAATGTATCACACAGTTTCTTATGGAACACCCTGAAAAAGTCCCCCCCCCATCACCGGAGACCGTGGACATCAATAAGGGGCGGCGAGTCGCTGCATCATTTCACCATCGGAGATAAGTTTAAACACGGTCTGGTCTAAAATCATTACCTTCTAAATTGAAAACTTGTGAAGTCAAGCTTATTTGCAAATAATGATGCAGACAATCCGACCTTCTGATAGCTTTTTCCTCATTTAGCAGGTCACAGCTGGAGATAGCGGCTTCCGCACGTTCAATTCCCCGTCCCACTGATGTGGCCAAGATGGAATATTTCATTAGGAGCTTGGATAAACAGAATCGGAGCCCTGATATGTCTGTGCGAGCACGTCGACTAAGCAGAGTAAGCAGTTGTCCTGCTATTATCTGAAGCCACAGAGAGAGGGACACAGATTGGATCGCTGCAGAACTCCCAGACTAAATCATTGGTTGTATATTACAGAGGCACGATGGGCAACTTTCAGCCAGAGCTGCAGGAGGTTTCTCCAGCTCCGAGCACAATCCTCCGACAACCCCCCCGAGCAGCACTCGGGGCCGGCCCGGCTGACTGAACACCTCGCTGCTGGGACCAGTGCTACCGCCTCATCTGACCAGTCATGATGGAAAACCACCGGAGGAGGGGAGGATAAGAGAGCGAATATCATCTTATCTTCAGAATGGAGCAGAAATGATAAACAGGAGAGTAAATCCTTGTGAGAAACAAGACACGAGTCGTAATCTTTATCTCAAACACTCAAGACTTGATTTGTGGGCATCTAAATTAACTCTGTGATGTCTGGTACCTTGAACGCTGCTTTGTCTTGTTTGCTCACATCCAAGAGGAGCCAGTGACTCATGCAGCCCCGGTAATTAACACGAGGGACGGTGAAGACTACAGGATTGTGACAGGGAGAGCGACTCTAATGAGACGGAGCCCGGGATTCTCTCCTCTCCTCGTCACCGGCCTCGCCGACTGCCCCGGCCCCGGCGATTGGAGAGCGCTAATCGCTACAACCGAAAACTGTGTCATTTGAAAACCCGTGGGGGGGGCAGGTGGGAGGGAGTGATGGAAGTACCAGGTTTTTTTTTGAAGGGATTTTCCACCCAGGAGGCTGTTTACAAAGACGTGGTTTAACAGAGGAGGAGAAAAACATTTCAGAACAATCCAGATCATGCAAAAAAAAACTGCATCAGAGAGTACACATATGTTTACCACGTTTTAAGGGATATTAGTTCCCTCCAGATAAAACTGCAGTTTTATTTTCCCAGAAACCACTTCTCCATTGTGCCATACTGCATCTACCAAGTATCATTGTTAGAACTGCCTTTTGCAAGACTGCAGTTTGAAGGTCTGGCGCTTGTGTTGCAAAATACAACACTCACAACAGGCCGAGCAACAATGACATCACTTATCACATCCTGCACCACTGTTTAATCGCTACCTGGGATTTGCAGCGTCCAGGTATCTGGATCGGTATCGTGGAAAGAAGAAACGCTATCGGAACATCTGGAGTGAAAAACGTTTTTCTAAACTGAACCCAGAGTTTTAAGTGGTTTCCAAGTTTCCCAGGTTCCATTTACCTTCCCGGAGAAAAGGGGCCGGCGCTCTCGTCTCTGTGCTGAACTACAATTTATCTAGTGCACTTCTCCTCGCGCCCAAATGGAAACCGAGCACGGAGAGAAACAGTTTGAAAAAGCACAGTCGGAACTTTTGGACCTTTAGTGCCGGCATTGATAACAGGAGACTATAGGGACACTGAGACGAATGAGATTTCTCCTCCTGCTGCAAGTCTTCTTTTAAACGCATGCTCTGTGAGAGTGGCTGGAGGTGTGGCGGCAATTTGTTGAGTAAAGAGCAGAGTCCACGCTGGTCTGTCTTCTACCTGCAGATGCACTCAACACAACACGTCCACAGACACATGAGAAAATGAGCAGAGGGAAGAAGGAGCAGTTCCCGAGTTGAGCATTAAGTGTCAACACTTGGAGAATAAAAACTGTGTTTCCAAGCACTTCAGGTCGTCTTGTCGTGTCCTGTCCTTGGATGTGCAGTGAAGTGCATGTGCTCACACAACAGTGTCATGCAAACACACAAAATGTTATGTATCAAGCTTAGACACGAGAATTTCTAATGAGCTGCTTTCGGACATTATCTGAAAGGACACACCTCGGACGCACCGGTTGTGTTGACATTATTTCTTCCAAATAGGAGATGATAGTAATTTGCAGCTGAAGTGTGAGGATTAACTTCTAGTTGCATTTCAAAGTAAAACCCACTAAATAACACCTTTTCATTTAAATCAATTCCACGCTGATCAGTTTGTGGTTTGGACAGAACACAAGCTGCCGACTCACAGACGGTGTCCCACCTCTGGGTTCTGCCTGAGCTGGATTATGTCTCCGTGTGTCAACGAGACACTTGCACTGCTCCTTTTTGTGGACACAATTAAGCCAGGGTCCATTTTTTACCCTGTAAGCCAACACGTCTGATCATCTCCAGTTTCGGTCATTAAAGAAGGTGTCACTTTCCATCACCGACACCTCACAGATGTATTCCTGGATCTACCTGCAGCCTGGCACATGTCATGGGAGCACAGAGGCTCAGTGGAAACGAGCTCCATTAAGTTCCAGCCCCTGAGCCGTCAGTGCCTCAGTTCTTATTGAAAACCATAAATAAATTGCAGAATTAATTATGTGGCGTGCGGGGAGGCGGCTCCACGATGGTTCAAGAGTAGCGAAAGCTTTTAAAGAGAGAGAAATTTGGAAATAAAATATTGCACGACTTAAGGTTTGTGTCGTGTGAAATTCTGAATTTTGCAAAACTCTCTCGGGAAGGATGAAAGACGAGGGAAGTGCCAGAGACATGAGGTGACCGCCAGCGGGCCACCTGATGGATATGTCTGTCCCGCAGAGGTTGGAGTGTAGCAGGGTAGAGGACAGTCTAGTGGTGTGTGTCTGTGTGTGTGTGGGGGGGTGGGAGGCTGTCCAATTAGTTCGAAAATTCCACACCTCTTCTTCATCACGTCAGCCTTTACCATCTGCATCTAGTGTCGTGTCACGCTTACAACCTGGCCCATCCACATCTGTGTCCCGCCATGTCACTCACCTCCAGCCCACACACACACACACACACACACCACAAACACACACACACACACACACACACACACACACACAAACACTTCCATGACTTCAGACGACATTAAATCATCGCTCATTTCCTGACCTAAAGTCAACCTTTACCTAACCTGAACCTAAACTTAGCTTAACTAAACTTAATCTCATCTTAACCTTAACTTTATCCTACAACTAACCCTGACCTTAAACTAACCTCTATGATGCTTTTACCCTAATGGAGGACGAGTCCCCGTTCTGTGTAGTGTTGAGGACAGTGAGGGATCGAAAAGAGGAGGAGGAGGAGGTGGCGGGGGGGAAGAAAGAGAAAGCGGGCTGAGAGTTTAAGAGGACTCGAGCCTTTGACGCAGACGGGGAGTGGAAACAGTTTCCATGGAAACCCCACCCAGCCTCCAATGAGTCAATGAGTAAGTGAGAGGAGGGGGGGGGGGGGACGAGAACAGAGAATAAATGGAGGGACGAGAGAGAGAAGGAGCTTTTTGATCAGAGGTAATTGTCTGATCTGTCTAACCTTTTGTCAGACAGAGAAACATAAGCAGGCGAATTAATCCACCGGCTAAACAAACAGCAGGTGACAAGAAAAAAACAAATCCACCTGCGACTACAAAGCTTCACCTCAAGTCCCCTCGGATCTGAAAGAGCCTCAGTCGACTCCTGACTCGTCTGCAGGAGGGCTCCAGCTCAGAGCTCCACAGTGAGGCCCCCTATCTACCCTTTCCTGATATATTCTGCATGTAAGACAGCAGACGTCCGAGTCAGATGCTCCAGACAATTTCAGGAACGTGTCCGCCATTCTATGGACAAAAAAGTGGAGGAATAGAAATATCCCTGGGAGGAAAAGGAGAAGCCATTCTGAAGAAGACGTCAACTTGAAAATACGAGGAGATTTGAGAGCTCTGAGCGATAAAGGGGAGGAGCTGCCATCGATGCAGCTGCCTCTCTAACCGCACGATTTCTGCACCTCATGTCTGAAAACAGCTTGAATAAAGATACCAGGTGAATAACATCATGCAGAATTCTTAACAGACTCCCTCTGTTGCATGTTGGCCTTTTTCAATGAGCCCCAAATTGAACCTAATTGAAATGCATACCCAGTCAGACATCTTGTTAGTACCAACACATGCTAATTCACAATTAAGAAAAAAGAGAAGATGTAGGTTCCGGTGGAGATACAACTGATAACGAAGGGAGGAGGCATCGGAAAAGGGAAAGAGCAGCAGGAGGGAGAAAGAGGGAGACGCACAGAAATTCATATTTCCTGCTTTGCTCCAAGACTCCGGGACGATCAAACCAGCAACTGTGGACAGACAGATGGACGTGCAGTCGCTCTCTCATTAGTAAAACACCATCAGCATTGCACACAGTTGCCCGAGCCATTAACACAAACTCGTTGCCCCTGTGGGCATCGGAATACCCATTAACTCACAGGCTCAACCACCACTTCCTGCTATTAGGACATATGTTGTTTGTGCACGCGTGTAAAGGCTAAAGCACACAAACACATACAGACATGCAGGGAGAGCGAGGGGCTGACATGCAAGCATACAGAGCCGCACAACAGACACGCACTTTGAAAAACAGACGCTGGGAACATGCAATCACACCCTTCGTAAACTTTACGTCTCCACTAGCGGATGTTGTGTTTAGAGGTTCTTCCTCTGTTATCAAAGTCTTCTTTCTCTACATGGTAGCCAAGCTTTTAGCAGAACGGGCGACAAAAAACCATGGCACAGTTTTCGCCCATTCACCCAAGGCTGCATGAGGCCATCGTGGATAATGTGGCAAAGCAAAGAGCCGCTCTGCTTTATGGCAACATCTTGAGTTTACAGGCTTCAGGTGCAGTGTCAGGTTTATCGTCCTTGTGTTTATCGTCATTGCCAGTTTACTCTATAGTGAGCAGTAAACTTAATGCATCACAACATTTCACCTTACTGTATACATCCAATTCAATGTTATACTGGACTATATTATAGGCTCCAATATAATGTCAGGAGACAGTCCAGGTTTAATCTCAATTGTGAATCATTGTCATTTTGCATTTGGACAAAAGTAGTGTAGCGGTTAAATCTGGTGGATACTATGTGGTCCAAGAATTTAGAAATCTACAAAATGTTAAAAATGAAATAGCAATCAAAAAGTTAATTATAAATAACTCTAAATAAATAGAAAACATGACATTACAACCACTAAGAGCCTGACTCAACATATAGGTGCACGTCTTTTCTGCATTGTTTATTATGTAAAATCTAAGTCTGCAAACAAACATTGAGTTGAAGGAAAGAAGAAGGAGAGTAAAGCAGCCGCGCAAATAACGACAAATAACTATAATGAGTCCATGAAATACTCTGTGGCTTTTGGGAAATTAGTCATATAAACCTGATGACCTTCATATTTCATATTTATTTGCCGGCGACGGATGCTCTGCACATATTTATATTTGATTTAGAATTAGGAGGAAAAACCTGAGGCGCTCTCTTTTTTTAATCTTTCGGTTGATGTGCCCGGCCTTCAAGTTATTTATTTCTAAATGACTGAGTTTAAAAAACACACGCTTGTGAGGTCTAACGCTCAGATATTAGTTCAAATATTTAAAAAAGTGTTTTTTTAAATAGTTTTCTGCTCAGCTCTGGGGTCTCCTGCTGAAACTGTGCAAAAGTCAGATTAAAGAAAGCCACATAATTAATAACCATGTTTTCCAGTTCAGAGGTCTCTAAATAATTCAGCCATCCTGGATCCAGTGTAGCCCACTTAGGCACCGCGACTAGTCTCCACACACTCGCTCCTTCCCGCTTCAAATCCACGTGGATTACCAGAGGATAGGCCTGATTTCACATGGGCTCGGGCTATTAACGCTCTGACCTTGGATTTCAACCAGGCAATTTTTCTAAAAGCCGGCAGAGCCCGAGCTGCCCCGGCCGACTCCGTCCAACCTCCGTGATTGGTATGAGTGGCAGTAGCAGTGGCAGTGGCAGTAGCAGTGGCAGTGGCAGTGGCAGTGCCCCCCCCCCCCCCCCAGAAGAATGGCTCCTCTGTACCACTCAGGGGTTATGTTTAAATTGCTGTGATGATCCACTTCAGATCTATCACTTACAATTCTCCTCTCTCTCGCTCGCCCCCCTCGTTTCTTATCACTTATCATAAATCTTACCAGGCTCTGATGTATCTATGTTTCTCAATTGGTGATAAGACTTTCTTATTGTCTGGTTTCATCTTCTTGAATCTGCACTTTACCAAACGCTTTTGAACCAAAGGTGCGATTCACACCTGGCATTAACAAGTGATCCGTATCTGGGTCCATTATCCTGGGGATGATGACCTTTCTTTAAATAGTGTGAATACTTCCTCCTGTTCTGTGAATTGAATGTCATCGAGGCATAAAATGGTTGTGAAGTGTCTTATCAATCAATGTATTATACTGGACAGATTCAAACCAGGACCATCTCCAGAAATGGTCTTGCCAATCCGATCCCATCAAAACGTGCAATCCATGAGCCGAATGACTTAGAGACCTGGTGATGGATTCAGACATCCAGACAGAGCTTGAAGTATGGAACCGCTGGTCCTTCACTTCAAAACCGGACAGTTGACGTGGTCGGAGCATCTAATGAACCGACCCAGCGTAAGACCCGGAACTGACTGGAGGGGCTAGAGGGGCTACCTGGCCTGGGAATTCCTCTGGATCCCCGTGGAAGAGCTGGGATTGTTAGCTGGGGAGAAGGAGATCATGTTCAGATACCTCCGTGACCTGAGCTCGAACCAGCAGAGCTGAGGCTTTAGAGATGATTTTGCACTGGATGAAAGTTTTATCTTACTGTTGCGTGACTGTAATGTCTCCTTGAATGCTGCAGAGGTAGGAAGCAAGACGGGAAAGTCCAGAAACATTGTGTTTGTCCACTGAGAAATATTCAGTACAGCCATCTCTGCTGTGGGGTCATTGTAAAGTACTGACTCCAGGCTGTCTGGCCCGGAAACCAGAGGAACCAGACCCTGGTTCCTCAGGTCAGAACACAGGCAGAATCTCTGAGTTCATAAAACGATTCCTGGACACGATTCCTGTGAAGACAAAACCGCTGCCTCTAGTGTATTCGTCAGCTTATCCATTTGTCTGTGTGCCCCCCCCCCCCCACATCCGACAGGGCACCTCAAATCTATTCTCTGTTATCCGTCCATCAAAACTTCAGCCTGTTTGTCGTTGTAGTAACAGATGCTTTATATCTCTTACATTTTTTTCAATTGACCTTTCGTTTGAATGGGATCTAGATTTCCTATTTCCAAGAGAGTCGTGGCCGAAATGCCAACAGACACTGAGGAGGATCCAAAGAATCTGAGACCACTCGAAGGGGAAATTGGTCTCAGGCTCTTTGGCCCCCGATGTGCCGATAATAACACAAACACATATGCTATACACTCGAGGAAAAAGCACTTTCACAAATGTACATGTATCCCATCCATCCATCAATCAATCCATTATCTATACAGCTTATCCTTTGAGGGTTGCAGGATGTTCTGGGTGAGAGGCGAGGACACAACGTATCCCAGGGTCAACGTACAGAGACAGACAACCAATCACACCTACGGGCGATTAACCCAAAACAAATCTGCATGTCACAGCAACAGGCCAAGCTAGGATTCAAACCTTCTGCACACCTGAAAGCTCCAGGTGAAGGGTTTGTTTTGCCATCCATCCTTCCATCCATCCAGATATAAAATGTCCAGCTCTCTCCCTCTCAGCAGCACAGAGGCCCATTGTTGAGGCTCCATTCATGCACCAGTTAACCTCCCATTACCTCTCTTTCTGCAACAGTTTATCTGCCAGTCCATTTAGCTCTGTGGTTAGCATGTGTCCTCTCATCCAGCCTCATCCTGTCCCTCTATCCACTTCCCTTTGTGCCTCTCTCTCTCCGCATTTGTTCTCACTCTTTAACTGTTCACCTCTTTCTCCACCTCAACCAACTCTGCGAGTGGTTGTTAGAGGAAAATTGCGCCTCTGCTCAAAACAAATAGGGGGGTAGGGGGGCACTGGACTTGAAGAATGCACCTCCATTGAGGATTCAGGGGAGAGTTAGCCACCAACACAGCTGGGCCTAATGGCAGGTGCTAGGCTAACACACAAGGAGACACCCATTCACATTGCAACCTTTTTGAATAATGGGGTATATATATATTCAGCAAAGACATGAGATACAGGAGTCAAAAAGGAATATGGATTAAACATCTGCAAGTCGGAGCCCATTCAGGCGCAGGGGACTTAACAGGACTGATGAACACACACACACAAACAAACCAGAGAGGAGTTTGAAAAGCTGCCCTCAACTTAAAAACACCAATATCGATATCTTAAATCCCTCCAAATCATATCTGTGATCGCTCTCAGCTGCTCGGGGGTTGTGTGCTCTTGTGAAGCAGCTAATGCAGCAAATCACAAGCCGAGCGCCGGAGTCAACACTTGATTCTGAAGAGTCGAACTTCCAGATGAGACCCGATTCCACCTAAACCAACATTCCCAGCAGATAATCGATCAAAGACGCCGACTGATATTTGAGGGATTCGGAGCTGACGGCAAAAGATCACAGCAGCGAGGGGGGGAAGCAAGAACCTCCTCACAAGCTCTGACTCGGATAGAAACCTAACATGTCCAGAGCATGTTGTCCCCAATGACAGCACTTCATCAAACTGGCTGTGCTTCTATAAACGGGTCTCCACTATACAAAGCATTTTGGAAGTTTGGAAGGAGCTCCAGAAACCCAACTAGTGCCAGTCAGCTTGTGGTAATAACATAACAATGCGATGGTATGTTTTCTTGACCTTGGAAACAGGTGATGATAAAACTATTTTAACACCTTCAATCTATTTTCATTAGCACATTTGCAAAGCTGATGATTTAGTAAGTGGGTCTTTTTGAGGGGAAGGTTGCTGGATTGAAAGAAACAATTCAGTTGCATTATGGGAAATACAGGATCCAGTATGTCTGTTCAGGTTTGACCCGTAATCAATCGTGATATCCTGGCATCTGCTGCGGTTTTTAATTTCCACCTTTCTTTCTTTAATCTGTTGATCCCATGTTGCACAGTGTCATGGGAGTGCCATAAACCGACAACCCAATCAAATTACAACAAACAAACTGGCACTGAATGAACCTGGAGCTTATGGGCACCCTTGGAGATCTCAGGTCTCATTTCAGTTGCCCACTTCCTCCAGCGAGACAGAGACAAACACCAGAGACGTCTCACTCAAGGAGACGAGTGGAGGCAGCAAGGGTTCAACGTGAGGACGGGAAAGAGGAGGGTAACTCACAGGGGACGGTGCGGAGGTAGAGGTTGTCCCGGATGATCTGCTGCAGCTCGTGGTCCACGGAGCCTTTCTGGAAGCGCAGGTTGAGGTAGTGGCGCAGGTCCTTGTCTATCACGCCCCCTGGAGGAACACAAGGGGCAGTAATCAGTAATCAGAGTCAGACTTCGGCCACCAAATCAATCACTCTGACATGCTCGACTGTACATTTTCATTCCAGCAGAGGTCAAAAAATAAAAAGGGGAGAAACAACTCTACTCATTATCCAGGAAGCATTGCTTGCCTCTTTAGTGTTTTCTGTGCAATTTCCAAAAAGTTCCAGGAGCGAGCACAGGAAGATCCAGACGCTGCAGCGACAAATGACCCAGAAATCCATGCACACACCACGGTAAACAATTTAAATTTGCTAAATCCCTTCAAACAAACAGAGCCAACACTAATGAACACACTCTGCCCCCTCTCTCAGATACAGCATCTGTCAAGTGCAGCCAAGGATTGGTGGAGGTGTTAAGTGGAGCCGTGGCCAAACATGTGTGGAGAGATGTCTACACATAAATCACCCGGCGTACCGGGGGCTGTTTTTCCTTCCATCCTCCTCTCCCTCACCCTCACCTGAGTCACCCACATCCCCCTTTTCCCTCCCACTTGTGTGAATTGACTCCCCCCACCCCCCTGACACCCCCCTTTTTTTAAACCAGTACATCTCGCTGGCTCAGCAGGAAAGAAGAGATGGAGAAGCGACAGAGAAATGGAGGTATGGGGGATAAGAGATGGAAAGGCAAGGGCAAATCCCATGGGGGAGTGGAAAGGGGACAACGAGCTAAAAAAAGCATCTGCCCCCCCCCCCCCCCCCCCACGCAACAACACTCCATCTTTCTACTCTGCTATATACACCAACATAATCACATTTCAAATGGGGGCAGGAAAGGACGGATGGGAGGAGGAGGTGGAGGGGGGGGGGGGGGGGGTCGGGCTGACGTTACTTATGGGATTCCTCATGATGCCGCTTTAACCAACACACTTCAAGAGAGAGACGCAGGGAGACGCATGGACGAGGGGACGAGGGGGGTGCACAGGCTGAGCAGACATTCGTCTAACCTTCAACATCCTTTTTTACAGCAGCAACTTGGCACGGCGCCACAAAGCATTTAGCTGTGGCCCGGTCCTCTTTCTCCCCCCCACGCCATCCCGAAGGCAATGACATCCAAGCGAGATATGTTCGGGAGAGCAGCGAACACATCAGCAACACACATGAAGACACACACATGAAGACACGGATGCACCGAGACAGACAGGAGGTGGGTGACATTTACAAGCGACGGCCGATAATCCAGTTTGGAAGTTTACAGTCATATCTGGGGTTGAGATATTTTATTCATTCATCACATTGTGCCTTCTCAGTCGAGACCCTGTCACACACACACACACACACACACACACACACACACACACACACACACACACCGACATGCCACTAATCCGTCAGAGCTGAACTAATTCATTGAGGGCTGCATTATAATCATGCAAGAACCTGAATCACTGGCTCCGTCTGCGTCTCTGTCAGAAGACGTGGAGCGGCACGACCAGCCGTCCACATTTGCATGAGAAAAAGAAGCCAAGCCAATGCATACTGAAAAGGTGAGCGGACTCACAATGGCACACAAACAGAAACACACACAGTGTCACACTAAATGGCACCTCTTGCGCGGACAGCGGTTGTGCAGCCGGTGCCAGAGTCTCCCTTCTCCACAGGTTTTGTGATGCAAATATTCTCCCAGCTGGAGGAAAAATCTCTGCTCCTGATTGTTCCGACTGGGATCCCCCCAGTACAGTCCTGCTCCCAACTCTGTCAGCCCGGAATCTAGCCCCTCAGCCAGGGCAGCCTGGGAGCCGAATCCCCTCTTCTCTGCACTCCACCATGGAGAGATGAATCAGGAGAGCGCGGCAGGATGAGTGGCACCGAGGCAAAGAGTGTGTGTGTGTGTGAGAGAGAGAGAGAGAGAGGGAGCGAGAGGGAGATGGAGAGAGAGGGAACGGGAAGGGGAAGGGAAGATGTGTGTGATGCTGCGAGTGAGAGAGAGAGAGAGAGAGAGCGTTGAAGAGCAGCTCAGCCGGTGGGGACCGATCGCACTGAGATCCCTTTTCCTCCCGGAGCCACTCCAGATTCTCAGGTCCTACAACGCCCCCCATCTGCAGCACGGGGCACTGCATCTGACTCACATGATGCCACAGCCCCCCGTACACATGGCCTGGCTCTGACCTTCTTCCACCATCGACGACCACACGATGAAACTGAACGCTAGAGGAAGACAGCTTCTGTCTCTCGTCCCACTAATTAGGCTGTAGTTTGATTCTCCCAATTATCTCCTTTTCTCCTTCTTCTGATAACATATCTTTTCTATATTTATTAATGTTCTTTGGAAAACCCGCAATAACAGTCTGAATTGAATGACTGCTACATCTAAGCTGAATTCAACTACTTCAGGTTTTAGGAGTGTGATCTCAGCCCCACTCCTCAATAGGGACCAATATTTGGCAGTGAGTCCAGAAGTAGATTTTGTGTGCACAGGAGTGACACGAGAAGCCGCCGCCGTTTTGGAAAGGTGAATGACAGAGGCAGCGCGGAGAAGGAGAGGATAGAGACGGAGGAGAAGAGGGGAGAGCTTTGGATTGACAGCATGACAGGAGAATCCACTCAGCGGTGCCTGAGCCAATCAGCCGAGCACGACAACCGTCCCGGTGGCACCACGGTTTATTCAAACTATTCACTTAATAATTCTACTTCGACCTTGAGGAAAGGTGACGTTGATGTGACTGTTAACACACATGAGGAAAAATCACGACACACAAGGATGAAAGCAGGCGAGGTAACAGTTTCCTCAGCAGATGGGTGAATGGAAACTGGTTTTGCCTCTGCCGCAGAAGAGAACCCACCATGTAAGCTCAGCAGGTGCCACGTAACTCCCCTGAGACGCTGGGCGAGAGAGAGAGAGGGGGAGAGAGAGAGGGAGAGAGAGGGGGAACAGCCTGTGGAGAGTTAAAAAAAACAAGAGAGCAGCTGGTTCTCCGGAGAAAGAGGAGCTACAGCGGCTAACTGCCTCAAACCCTGGCACCAAGCGGAGGAGCTGCACAGAGGAGGGAAGACGACCAATGATACACATCGAGTTCTCAACCTGTGGTCTGGGATCTGCAAATTCAATTTCATAATTAAACTATGTTTGCATTCGTAATTAACTGTGCATGGTTTACCTTATCTCACCATTGCATAGCATATCTCCATACCATAGTATACTATAAGATAGCATAGCATAGCACATCATATCTGTCCCACCATTATTTCCTATAGTTTTAAAGACTGTTGTTCGAGCCTGAAGTTAAGGTTGTGGTTTTAAACTCTTTGATATTGATGGAGAACTACACACAAACACATGCACATGTAACACACTCGCAGTGTGAAACCAAAACCTCAGCAGCCTCATGACAGCCGAGTCCTCAAAGTCTCCTGCTGGAGCCCGAAAACCTTCCACTCCATCAAGAGGAATCCAGCATGGAGGATGTGCTGACAGTCAGTCGGAGCTGGGAGCGCCGTCATCAGAGCCGCGCTGACAATATTTATCAAGCCGCGCTCCGAGGGCGCCCGGCGGGGGGGCACATATGTAGCATCATCGCACTGTGTGTGTGTGTGTGTGTGTGTGTGTGTGTGTGTGTGTGTGTGTGTGTGTGTGTGTGTGTGTGTGTGTGCATTAAAGTCGGGGGGAGCAGCAGCAGACAGCTGTTTGGATAATCAGACTAATTAAAAGTTCAGGATGAGCTTCAAACCTTCGCCAGCTCGTTGCAGACACACGCTGCGCGCTGTTGATTAGTCTTCAATGAACATACATGAGGCCAAGTCTGTGGTGAAATGTGCTGGAAACCATAAACACCAACTGGCTATCAGATGGAGTCTCACACACACACACACACACACACACACAGACAGACACACACCAAGAAACACTAATATTTTGCTCCTGCAACATGAGTCGGTTTCAGTGGCGACAGCATGTTTTCACTTTTCTTCTGCTCATCGTCACAGCATCATTTTGTCTCAACACTGGGGTTCATGCCAGAACAATAACAACTAAAATTGGGATTCTGTTCGGGAGTGAAAGAGAGAGCCAAGGATTTTTTGTTTGCTTTTGCTCAATTTAGAGTTTGACAATAAGTACTTTCTAGATTATTTGTATTAATTCTTAAAAACGTTTAGCATCATCCATCCATTCCATTTAGCTCCAACTATTGTTTTCCATGTATTTCAGAAAATCTAATAACTTTCTTAAGTTCACTTTGAAGGAGTAAAAAAGCATCTGTTCACCTTCATGGAAAAACATAACTTGCCTTATAAGTTGTGAAGTAAAGCTTTCAAAGACATATTGTTCATGTTGTCTGATGTGAAAAATTTGACAGCCTACGGGACCAATAATTACATTTTCATAGTGAAACAGACTAATCTGATTTGTGTACAGCCCTAAAAGACGTCCCACTCATTTCCTGAAATTAAAGGACACCAGCCTGAGATGCACACACCCACAGTGTCTCCAGCTCTCCAGAACCCACAGGTGATTACACACCTTTCCCTTCTGCAGCTACATGCTGACCATCCCCGGCTCCCCACTCTGCGCACCAGCTGCCTGTTCATGTGTGAGCATGTGTATGATCGTGTTTCTGATGTGCAGCGTTTGTCTTCTGGCAGGTGGGAGGCCGGGTCCATTCTAGCCGGGGATGGGGACACTGATAATGCTGCTGGAGAAGGAAATGAAATATCTCCTGCATGTGCCACGGTGCCGTCCAGATTTTGGCTAAGCAGTGGATTGATGGGGAACAGCCTGCGAGAGCTCCTACCGCCGAAACTGCAGTGTAATCAGGATCTGTGTATACCGGTTTAAATGCTTTTTGGAAGTAGGGCTTTAGGGGATTTCTAGCGGTTAGCCTTTAGGTATCTGCAGAAAATCGTGTCTTCCATAACGTGCCTCTACTCAACTCAGAGAGTTGGCCGAACTTCATTTGAACCTGTTCCTACTTGAAAGCAGGTGCTCTACCTCCGCTGCGCAAACTGCTTTGCATGAATTTACACTACTGGGAAAGCAACGGCTTGCGATTTCCATGCAGGCACAGAACTGGACTAACTGATGATTCACCTACTGTATCGTTTACAGTATGAGTAAATACACGCTGCACGAGTCTGCGTGTAGTAGACGATGTTGATGCATGTGTGTCTGAAGGCGCTGTGATGTATAAAGCAGTTTGTGTGGTTGTTAACACTGGAAAATTGCTCCCTCACAACATTATTTCCTTCAAATCATTGACTCAAGTGATTCAGGCTTTATGGGTCCCTCCTGGAGAGATGGTCTGCAGAGCTTCAAATCTGTTTTAGATTATCATCCAAATGGAAAGACTGGAAATTATAGTAATAGAAGAAAGAAAATATCAATCAGCTCAGCAGCATATTCACCCGCACGCAGCGTGATGTGTGCCAAAGGTTGGGTCAGGATTCCTGTAAGAGCCAGAGACCAACGTCAAATGGTGGCTTGACCCGTCATTACCTTCCACAGCCGATATCCAGCTGTGTCATTATACACTAACCGAACAGTCAGGTAGGTAGAAACCCTCTATCCAAGCAACTCAGCCACACTTGAGCACTTAAATCTCAGAGTCCAAGCAGAGAGCTAAATCTGGCTGCCCTCACTAGCTTGACTGGCAGTTTTACCTAAAAGCCACCGGCTGTGGCTGAGAACTCCAGCACTCGGTTAATTCTCCTATTATCACCCCTGAGAGTGGCTCCTCTCACCATCCTGAAGAGAAGCTGTGTATGAACAGAGAGGGGAGCACACAGGGCAAGTTTCTGGAAACGTGGACGTGAACCGGAGGTCGCACTTGAACATGAATCCTGCCGTGCCCTCGTACCTCACACTTGACTCCGGCTTATTTTATACAGTTTATCAAATCACCGGCCGACCCTGCTTTGGCGGAGAGACTCTCTCTGCTCATCTGGCTGCTTGTTCTTCCAAGTGAATCTCCTCAGCAAGCACCGATTACCTTCCTCTCTGATGCCGACTTATCCAATGGGGATTAGCCTTTGCCCATTCCACCTTAACAACATAATTTAAATGTATAAGAGCTGCATGAGCCTCGGAAGCTGCCGTGCTTCTTTCACCAAGTCAAACCTGACTGAAGAATATATTGGAAAACAAATTTAAATTCTTCTAAGGCCTCATTAATGTAGTCAGTTCCAATATTGGTGTTTCTGATGCAGAATCATGAATGTTTCATATCTCACGACTGTACAAGCTCATCTAAAAGGTCAATAAACTACAAAACTCATAAAACTTTGCTACACTAAGACACAAAACGTACTCATTCAAAAATATTTCTTAATGTAAAAACATGAATAAAACATTTGACACTCAATTTATTATTTGAACTATGTGCATTTTGGGGGTTTTGAGGCATCACAAGGTTTTATCATCATGTTTTGCATCAAGCATCACAAACCACACTGACGTCATCACAATGAGATGAGGTGGAAGACAGAGGCCGTGGCTCCCTGCTGCTAAAATAATGAAAAGTCAAACTATTAATGTTTTTTATATAAGATCGATTTGAACGGGATCATGCAAACAATAATCCCCTGCAGGCAGTTAGCGGCAAGTCCAATTTCAGGGGGTTACGTGGCCATGCAGGCAAAAAGAAAGACACCAAGGACACAAAGTCCTTATATCACTTCTTTCTGGTTCACTGGAAGTTGTCTTTGGAGGATCCATGTGCCGCCGGTGCCCTTGTGGCAAAGTGGCCGAGCAGACACAAAAAATAAGGTGTCCACAAAGCCTCCGCTCACTTTCTGAGGACAAGCTTTTCATCATGTCAAGTCCAAATCTATTTATGTGATCTCAGTTCCTTGGAGGTTTTATGGTCAAGAACTTGTCCGACTCTTTCCACTACGGTTATCAAATTAGCGGAAGTACACATGAACACGGTAGTTCCGAGAAGTGATATTTGTTTGTTTTCAGAAAGCCATCATCCAAACCAGCAAATGGAAATTATAACACTTGAATACAAACAGGGCAATTAACACATTAAGCTACTAATTCACGATTAGGATGTTTACAGCTCCTTTTTAATGTTCCTTGGAAACGTGAATCCTCTGCGGTGCTTAATCATTAGCAAACCGTTGTCTCCCAGTCCTGCTCTCCATCACTTAAAGCTGCCTCAGGCCACCTGCCCAAGCTTTTAACCAGCTTCCCCTCTGTAGCAGCCTAAACATCGCTGCTGTGCGGCCAACCAATAATGCATCAAATGGAATTAAACTTCAGAGCCGGACCCTGTTTGAACACACGGCCGTGTAAGTTCTTATCGCTCTCCTTCCTCTCAGTCATCGCTGCTTATCTCTTTGTCGAGTCATTCTTGTGCAACCCTCCTTTCAGGCCACTTCCCCTCCCTTCTCCCCTTTCTCCTTGTTTCTATATTTGTAGAGGTAACATAATAATCCTGAAATGGGGCTGTTTATTTATTCATTTGAGGCGTCGTCGGCTGCAAAAGGGCAACTGGAAAGGGCTTTGTTTGCCTGATAAAGCCGCTGGAAATGAGTTTAAAATGACTGATGACACAGAAAGTCTGGCCGCTGCACACCATGCATTGCAGCTCGTCCCGGCACAAAGGGGCGGGGGGAACGCCGGGATGCGGATGGGAGAGTAAAAAGGTCTCATCGCAGCATAAATCTGCAGTGAAGTAAATTCAAAGAGGTGATGTAGAAACCGTGCAAATCTTTTGAAATAATGCTAATCTTTTTTGAACTTATTCCATCCCGACAATAAAGCTCTCGTATCCAATCGTCTTTCCAGGTTTGTGTCATCTGCATGCAGGACACGTCTCTGGAAAACGTCCACACCACGGTGCCCGTCTTAGAGCAGCGTCAAAGTAAATAAAGACGAGGTGATTTCAACATGAGGATGCAGGCGGCCACGGACGTGCCCTTCCAGTGACGAATCACCAAGCGTGCTCATCGAAGCTGCTCACAAACGTTGGCTTTGAGGTCCAGGAGCGTGTGAAATAGCCTCACCTTGGTCGGCTGGTGGTGGAGGGGGGGGGGGGAGCAGCAAACAGTCCTAGCTCGACGCTTTACAATGTAGTTGCCTTGACAACAGCATTACTTCTGTCATAGTTAAGACACTGCTCCGAAGAACCACAGCAAGTCCATTATATTCTATTTGCTCCTGTTTTTGTTTTTTTTCTTCCATTTACTGGTTATGAAAACCCCAGACAGAGAAATATTTCCAGATTGAAAATAACACAAGTCTTTACCCCCCCAACCCCCCCCAAGTCACAGGCAGTAACTCATTATATTCATAACAATAAGAGCATCTGAGAGAACATTTGGATCCCTCTGCTGAACATCTGGAGTCGTAGGTGTGATCAGGGCTAAGAGGAGGAGAAATAATAAAAACCGACATGAAGACAAAGCAGACAAAAGAGGAGACGCCAGGATCGGCCGGAGGTTTTCTCCTCCTGTGAGGGAATGAAAGAGATGGAGGGAAAGAGACCCACAAGAATATATTGGAGTCAGGCTTTTGTTTTAAAGGCAGGACCCACATCCAGAAAGCAGAGATAACCCGCAATGAAATTATTTATTGCGAGTTCCATTATTTTTGAATCCCTAGAGATACATTTCAATTTCAAGAGTTCTAGTCCATCTTTTTCTACATTTTAGGGTCGACTCAGGTGGAGAGGACGAAAGGATATTGTGTCTTTATCTTGAATTTTTTGAAAATTACTTTGGTGAGTTCAGGGTAACCCTCATCGCCAAAACGAACCAAGTTTGAATTGATTGTAGTTTTAAGGAATTCAAATCATGGCTCTGGGACTTCCAAAAATCGCACTCTCCTCAAAATTGATATGGAAAGAATAAATGGTTTCTGTCCTTGAGACAAAAACGGAAGGAGACAAATCGCACACAAGTGATTGTCATTCACTTCCAACCATCGCCGACTTTCATTTCTCCAGAAGAAGTGAAAACACATGGCTTTGTTTACCGTGTGGTGCACATCGGCGTCTCAGTGAAGCTCCACCGGTGACGTGAGGAGTGTGTGGTTGAGCCAGGGCTGACTCAGGGCAACTCTAACACAGCTGTATGGAGTTTATTGATATTAATAGGTCGCAAGCTAATAGCCGAAAAAACGTAATGGGCACCACAGGGTTTACTCTGACGCATTGTTACTGATACAGCACAGTTTTCATTACACCTCGCTGGAGCCGGTTTAATTGAACTGACCCAATCACAGCCCCGGAGCGCTCTGGTCTGCTGAACTCGGCAAACGTCGGTAATAGAAGCTGATGGAAGAAAGATTAAAAAAAACGCTGCTGCTGAATCACGCTTTGCATATCCCCACATTCCCCGCGATGTTTATTTGCGCTGTCAGAGATGAATTATGGGAAACGATAAAGCGGCTCATGAAGCTTTCTGTGAGCAAACACAACAGAGATGATGTTCTGTTCTATGTAAATGTTTCCTTAGCAAGTGTAATGGGGTAAAGTGGCGTATGTGCGAAGTGAGCCGCTGAATATTCCTTTTCAATTATGTTTTAATGAACTGCGACAATGTGAGGCTCAGGGGGGAAAGGGTAATGAAATATTTGCCTGAAATTGAATGTCAGAGAGATGCTGGCTTCCTGGTATCACCCACAGAAAGTAACACAAACACACAAGTCTGTCTCTACTCACAAATGGACACAGTACCCCTGAATCTAACCCGAGCTAAAGATGTTTATAGTTCACAGGAACGGTAAAATAGCCCGAACCTTCAGGCGAGGAGCAGATTCTGGAGAAAGCAGCAGGAGGTAGAACATGATGTATGGATTCTGAAGGGGAAAGCATGTGTACTTGTTTACTCTCTTGAATCTTGTCTTTCTTTCCGAGTTGAGAGCTTCTTTCTTGCGTATGGTCCCTCTTTTTCCAGAGTTCAGTGGAAGTCTGGAAGCAGATTAAGTAATGACAGAAACTTACTCATTACCGAGCCAGTCACAATCAAAACTAGAAGCCTCACTCCATCCTAAACTGAATTCGAACTCCAGCAGCTCGTCGGAAAACCTCAAACAACCTCTTTGAAAAAGTGACGACAACCAAAAATGTCCTAAATTTCCCAAAGCAATCCTCAATCTGTAAAGTCTTTAGTCAAAATGGTCGACACAAAGATACAGGTACAAGTGCACGGACACAAACTCGGGTTTAAAGTGATTTACTAGAACTTTTCTCACTCGCACACACGATTACATCTGAGCTGTACGGAAACCCAGCCCAGTGTGACCAACAGAGCGACTGGTGCTTCAACAACTGCCTCCTCATCACAACCTGCACTGTCAAAACAGCCGCCACACTCAGCCAATCACGGCACATTTCAAAGGCCTCCTCGCCCAATTGCATTTGGCAGCTCCACTCCAGATCACAGCTTACTGAGCAAAGTGGGGGAAACTGTATCTGATTCAACGTCCCCCAGCCGCACGCCTTTTATAGAGAAACCAATGCGTTGAGAGAAAACTGGGATGCACCAGAGAGTTTCACAGACAAGCGTACAAACATAAACAGCACACACACACACACCACACACACACACATGCAAAACAGCCAACGCACAAGACTGCAGCCTCTGGATGAGAACTTCTTCAGTGCAGCGCCGACTGGAAGCTGCAGTGAGTGTAGATCATCTGAGGTAATCAAACTCCAAGAGGAACCCTTGTCAGGTCAGATCTCAACAGGATTTCAACATGATTCTGTCTGAAGCTCTCCATGGTTGTACAGGGACCACTCAACAAGCATCATGGTGGAGTGCACGGAGGAAGTTTGGGAGGGAGACGCTTTCCGAAGCCCGGACGCCTGCAGTGAATTATTAAGCATCTTGTGTCTGAAACATCGTCTGAGCTAAAAAGGTCAGGATGCAAATCAAATGTTCTGCATTTACAAAGCAGTGAATTCTCCATTTTGGTCTCAACCTTAGTTTGGATACAAAGACGATATGACAGCTTCTCAGAAGTGAAGCCAGATCAGTTGGACCGCCCTCTGGTGGCTGGCTGCAGTATAGCGATGTAAGTGGATGGGACATGGACCAAACACAAAAAAAGTCATGAATAATAGTTTCTGAAAATTGGTGTCAGTCATTTTAAGGTAGTTTATATCACAGAGCTGAGATACAAAATGGCTCCTACCATATCCGGAATATTTTGGCTTCACTTTTGTACATCGGGAGAAAGTGGAGACGTGTCAGCCATCTTTATTTACAGTCTACATTCTCAACTTTATATAAATGTGTATTAATAAATGGAAAATATATAAATGAGTGTATTGACATTTGTTCCACAGTTCCCCTCTTGTCATATTTCCGCCCCTTGTTTTGTTTTCACACCACACAAGTGTCACTGCTTCGAGACACAGCTGTAAAACCCCCGGCCGGCACAGAACGGGGATGAAGTTTGCAGGCACTTGTTGAACTCGGAGTATCACTTAGCAGCTAAAGAGCCAGGCGTTTCTCTCAGGAGTCGGCTGAGGTCGGACCAAAGCTCCAACGGTAATGATTATTGCACTTATATTTGTGAGGTGGCCAGAAGCGCGACTCCAAATGAATGCTAATGTGGCCTCGTGTCTGCCAAGTATGAAAAAAGCTTTTGGTAACACGCTCGCTAAGACAAATTTATGACAGGATAATATATCAATCTTGTACTTAAATCTGGTACAACTGCTTCCAAAGTATTAATACGATTTATAGATGCTATCATTTGAATTGAATTAATTGTTACGAGCTATTGACTAATACTTGTTTTCATCATTTCTTGTAGCATTGTAAATCTTAAAAGTTGATTTAACTTTACCAACAGTCTAAAAGTTAAAAGATATTTTATTTACTATCAAAGACGCTGAGGGAAACCAGCAAACTTCCATTTGAAAATCCAGAACCACTATTTTGGTATTTTAGCTTTAAAGATGAAAGCTGCAGTTTATTTACAGTAAATCACAAAGTATTTCATGTCTCAAAATAATAAAAGTGAAAATTCTGAACACTAAATGCATCTAAAACGCAATCTCTTTAATTCAAATAAAACATAAGAAAATGAAACCCTCATGAATTATTACTTTTGTATTCCTGTTAACTCAATGACATCTGAAGAGGAGTTCCCTCGGAGTCTGATCAGACTCAGTGAATACTGTTCACTTGCTCCTGCACGCTCCGACCGGCCCATTCAGGTCAGCCTTCTCAGCAGCTCAGCCACAACAGTGCAACCGGTCAACCGTCCCAAATTCTCCCCTGTCACCCCCCCACTCGAACCATCCCCATCACGGGCTGCCCCTAGCTGTCTGCACTGGGCTAAGAGCCCCGGCACTGGCTCACATGAAAGGCTGCAGCTCATAACTCGCTGCCAGTGTCCAGCAGCAGACTCGCTGAATCCCAGAATCTTCTCTCTCGGGGTATTTACAGAGTTTTTCTTCAACTTTCCCCCAAACAAACAATCACATCCTCTTTTGTTTTTTCAAAGAAAGAAAATATGGCATTCAATTTAATTCAATTTTACCACAAAAGTCAGATTTGCTGAATGTAGAATGTCATTTGAGGATCCAGGAGTGATAACCAGATCTGACCACACACTTTAGAAAGCTTTTAAACTCTGAGGGCAAACGATTACCCGTAAGACTCTCAAATAGAGCAAGAGTGACTAAAGAAAATCAACATTTAAGCCGACCTCGGGTTTGCACGGTCTATTTTCCCAATAATGAGAGCGCAGAGCAGCTCATTGATTTCCTCGCTGTGAGTGAGAAGAGGTTAATTACGATCCCAACAGCGGTCAGCAACAGGCCTTCTCGTCCTGAGGTCAAGACAAAGCACTGTACCCAACTTCGTCTGCGAGTTAAGCAACGAAAGGCGAGAGAGAAGTTCAGCCCCACTGAAGGTTTATCACAGGACATTGACCTCAGTTTGAAACACTACAGCAGAAAAGCCGATGAAAAGAGAAACACTGTGTTTTGCCACCATTGATCTATTCTGGCCATTTGCCGTGAAGGGCTCCCTGAAGAGCTTGATTTCTGTTCTGGAGAGAACGGCGCTCTCGACTCAGACTCGAAGAGCAGAGTCAAGGGGGGGGGGGGGCCTCCTCGTTGAGAAGCTTTCAAGACCCCGAGTTTGATTTGGAGCGCCGGATGTTTTCCCATGTTCTCGATCTCATTTGATGCTCGGTTGATATTAACTAGTGGATCTCGGAGGAAGAAGCCACAACGAGAGAGGCCTGGTGGAGGCTGAAGAAATGCTGTGGTACTAGAGCCGAACATGGAGAAGTTAGTAAAACAAAAAAAGCATTCATTATGTGGTCAATACTCTGCAGATTCTCTCTTAAAGTTTACTAAAAATACGTTGTTCTGTGATATAACTTGACTGTAGACAGTTTGGACATGAACTAATATTTCAGACAATAAATCACAATCTTAAATAAGGAAATAAAAAACAACTAAAGCAACAAATCTAGAGGCTGGCATCCATACAAGAGCCAGAGGATTTTAGTGGTCATTAGCAGCCACTGCTTGAGACTCCTGTTGGCATGCCGCTCAGATTTTTAGCAACTCCCTGCCTCTCCATTTGGGTTTTATCTTACTTGAAACAGTTTTCATTGAACTCAGCGTGAGCAAAGTCGACAATAAAAAAAAGTCCTCAAATCGCGTTTCATCAATAAAACAGAGTGCAGCAGGGCCTTTGTAAGTTGGGGCTTAGAGGTTTGCCTGTGCATTCATCTCAATACGTGTCCTGCATCTGAGGATTTGCTGCTTGTCCCTGTTTCGCATCATTGGAAATTGAAAATCAGTTTGAATATCGACTGCTGGTCAAATGCTTCAAACCATTTAAACACTGTCCTCCCAGCATCGTGAAAACCGTGGGGTGGGGGGCATTTTTTCACCATCATCTTCTCTACACAGGTGTAATGAGAAAACACACTTGCATGTTTCAGGCTCAGTTTGTTTCTGTTCTTTTCGAGGAGCCACGCGGGGGGAAAAGCTGTCAGGTCCCATCACTGTTGCCCGCTGGTTCGTAAAGTTCGAGTAGCTGAAGGCGGCGGAGGACTCAAACTTCCACGGACGGCCCCATCGACATCTCCCTCAGCACAAACCATGTTATCCCCCCCGTGCAGTCCCAGGCGGGGACACCAAAGCATGCTCATGAGACCCCATGTTGGCTTTGGACGTGGTCCCAGCCCGACTCGTCCCGGGGCCGGGTGGCGAACACAGAGCTTGACATGCGATTGAGTCTCCAGCTTAGAGCCCTCCACAGACGTGACTTCTTCCACCATCAGTGTCAACCCCCCCCCCCCCCCCCCTGTGTGCTATTACTTCCAGTGTCTGGGCCTGTGAGCTGCCAGGACTTGATCTCTGACCCCGGAGAATCCGTCTCGTTTTACAGAAATCGCTTCAGACGGGCCGCTGCGTTAATTCCAACTGCAGATAAAGTGAAACCTTAAGCTGCCAGACAGAAACCTGAGAGATAAAAAAAAACGGAAAACATTGAAATCTCTCCCGATTCGAACTTAACCCCAGTCCCCCCCCCCGGCAGCCCTCACCCCAGCTCACCCCCACGCCTCCCGGTCATAACGAGAGTAGAGTCGTGTTGGCAGAGAACTCTGGAGAGGGAGCGGTTCATCAGCAAATGGCTCCCGAAAACCCAATCTCATTTATATGCAGATGAAATAAATATTGATGTGCCGCCATGCTCTCGTTGTGTTTTGCCTAATTGATGCCAGCGTTCTTGTATCACTCGTGCAAGGTACGACTATTGGCAAGAGGCTCGCTCGGCGATATGACTTGTCGCAGACAAAGCCGAGCTGAAGCGAGGGCTTTAAGTGAGCAGACAGGCGTCACTACACACTCCCCCAGAAACAAAGCAAACAAATGAAGTGGAGTGAGATGCAAACGAGAGAGGGAGAGACTGCCTGATATGATTCACTGATGTGTGGGTGTGTGCAGAATACAGATATATTAAGAGATTTAAATATCCCCAAGCCCTGGCATCACAAAAGAATGGAGCAAATAGAGATTACACTTCTTTTTAGGTCTGCTACTGATGGGCTTTTAACTACCACGATTCTGTTGTTGGCTCCAGTCCCAAATGGGTAAATGGTGGGGACGGACGGAGGGACTGGTGGACAGACAGGTGGGTAATGGAAGGCTGGACAGACAGGTGGAGGGATGGACAGATAGATGGATCGGAGGATGCATAGATTCACACACAGGTGGAGGGATGGAAGGGCGGATGGATAGGTGGAGGGATAGATTGAGGGATGGATAGGTGGAGGGATGATAGGTGGAAGGTCATACAGTTAGAGGAATGGACGGGTGGATGGATGGAGGGATAGATGGACAGACAGGCGGGGATGGATGGATGGACACACAGGTGGAGGGATGGACAGATAGATGCATGGGTTGATAGATGGATGGACATACAGTTAGAGGGATGGTTGGGGTGGATGGATGGATGGATGGATGGATAGATGGACAGACAGGCGGAGGATGGACAGATAGATGCATGGGTTGATAGATGGATGGACATACAGTTGGATGGATGGATGGATGGAGGGATAGATGGACAGACAGGCGGGGGATGGATGGATGGATGGACACACAGTTGGAGGGATGGACAGATTGGTGCATGGGTTGATATATGGATGGAAATACAGTTGGATGGATGGATGGATGGATGGATGGAGGGAGGGATGGAGGGATCTAGGGCTGGACAGATAGATGCATGGGTTGATAGATGGATGGACACGCAGGTGGAGGGATGGACAGCCGGAGGTAGTATGGATGGATGGACGGATAAAATGGAGGACATCTCTAACCTCTAGAACATGTCGAGATCTGACTCCTCATCTATGCAGATCGTTTTGATCACAATCTTCCTCCGTTTGAAAAACTCATTAAATCATCCACCGCTCCACGTGTGCTCGTACATGTGACTCGCTGACAGGCGTGTGATCAAATCCCTATCGATCGGCAGGTGACGGTCATTAGCTCAAAAAACCTGGAGGAGCGCTCACAGTCACACACACAACAATTAAGGCGAAAGCGTTAATCACTTTGAATCTGGCTGGCTGCTGTCTCCGTGCTAATGGAGTAAATACAAGTGGAGGGTGATAAATGGGCCGAACATGGCTGTATGTTCTCGTTTCAACTTGCATTAGGAGGATTTATATCACGCTGGAGTGCCGCAGACAGGAGTTACAGGAGATGAGAGAAAATGAGGAGAGAGAGAGCGTCTCTGTTGGGTTTGGTCGTCTGAGCTGGAACAGAACTGTGGAGTCGGTGCCACAGTACAAACCTGTTTCAGGAGCAGAAATGTCTCCCGACGTAAGAACACTGTAAACAAAACTGTTCCAGTGAAAGTCGCTGGTGCCTGTCTGCTTTAATCAGCTGTTCGCCATCAAACTTCAGCCTTTAACTATTTGTAAAGGCTGTTTTTGAATGTTTTGAAAGATACAGTTTTCACATAAGTCAGTAGTAAGATTTCTTTCTCTCTTATTCAAGATATCTACAGGCGTTCAATCCTTTATTGATACGACAGAGAGCTGGGTGGTCAAATACACATCCAGCAGATAACTTAAACTAATCCTTGGTGGTGCTAAATTGTGCAATAATTAGCGGTTGGATTCTTTAGCCCAGAGCATGTTGTGTGGGCTCATGGTGACCTAGCTTGACCTTTGACCTCCATATTCTAATGGGTTCATCTGTGAGTCTAAATGAACATTTGTGCCAAATAACATAATTATCCCTAAAGGTGCTAGTGAGATATTGCCTCATGGGAGTGGGGCAGACGGTCGGGCTCAATTCCTCTTGTCACGGCTGTCGATGGTGCAGAAGAATGCAAAATTGCATATTCTGTGATTTAATTAGAAATTTATATAATTTGCTTATTTGCAGCGATTCTTGTGTTTCGATTTAACCAACAATAATCCGCCTGAATAAAAGAGCATGAAGCGAGTTGCACTTGGAGGTTGGCGCCCTGAACATTTAATCGGATCACTCGTCGTGAGCGCGTCCATCACTTCTCATATCAGTGGGCTCGTCCAGCAGAGAGTGTGCTGCGATGCTGTGAATCCAAAGAGCTCCAGTGCTGCGCTTCAGCAGTGAGCCGTGCAGCGGGAGAGAGCCCGAAGCCCTGGTCCTATTTTCAGCTTCAGTGAGCAGAGGAGAGGAGCGAGCCAGGGCCAAGCCAGGGCAGACAGGATCAACCCCAGCCCTGTTTAACCCCTCACACCCCACTTCACTCTCACAAACACACGTATAATGGCTCATTTGAAACCAGCAGTGCTCAAACAGAAGTTGAAGCACATTATGGTGACGGAGGTGACGCGGCATGAATAACCAACAGTTGTTTTCCTGTCCAGCGCCTCAGGTAGTGCACTGGAGCCCATGGACGCTCGGTCAGGTGCATTGTGGGCACTTTGCTGTCTGGAAGCAGCGAACAGCGATCATGTGACTGACAGTAGGCGATGTTGCTGGAGGACGAGAAGGGGACGCGATCCCATTTAAACCCAAAAGTCAGTGCTGACAACAATTTCATGGGATCCGAACTTCCCCTTGTAAAGATGTATGAACTGCCAATCACCAACAGAAGCCTGGTCTGAGGTCAGTAGTGCCGCATTTCTGTTATACTGTTATTTTAAAAGGTGCATTATCAAAAAGTACATGCACAATATGCATATACTGTGGTTGTGAGACAGGGACTTGCAGTAGTATATTTAAAAAACCAACAAATTCATGAGATGATTGGTGGTAACAACTTGGGGTAGAGTGTTTACACGACTTTATTACACTATGGGAACATTTCCACACCAGTAACAAGTTTGAAACTGGTGAAACTCCTATAAGACAATAAGATACAGGTGTTTACAGAAATCCCAGCAGATGAAATCACATACTGTCTGTCACAGAGGTCTCCTGGGATGAAACTGAACCACCGCATCATTTCTAATAACTAATTGAATCAATTAACGAGTCGTTACAGACGCAGGCGTCAGGTCAGATCCAAACTGCTGCCTTATCTGTGAGTAAAAACAAATCCCATTAAAACGACATTAAAAAGAAGCTAAGCAAATAAAAAGGAGTGTGAAACTGAATCTGGGGTTCATTTTGAATGCAGAGGCTGTGAAGTCGAATGGAGACGTTGTGAATGAGCCGACTCATCCTGCTGCATCATTAACCACCGGCCTGTGGTTTCCCATCGACACGCTGACGTCTGGACACTCCCTGGCCGACGGGGGATCGGGCTCCTGATTGATTGTCAAGTGAAATGTCATCTCATTTCACCTCATTACAAGGAACCGATCACATTATATCAGTGTCATAGCCGCTGACACACGCCTGCAACGTGGCAGCGGCTGGAATTAAAGGTTCCCCCCCCCCCCCCGGCCAGCTGCAGTGTCAACAGCTGAAACTGAGGAGGGAGGAAAACGCCGGCTGCCATTTTCAGAGCGTACGACGATATCTCACTGGCTGCAAAGTGACTAATGGAGAAATGACTTGAACAAGAATCAACAATAAAGCTGAATACATCAATTTCTCCTTAAACAAGTGGTTTCCATTTATTCAGATACTTTACCTTTAAATGTCACCTTTAAACAGCAGGTCAGTAAAGCTATAGAAACAGTAGAAGCCAAAAATAACAGTTTGTATTAATATATAAACGCGCATATAATTGTGTAATTTACAGCTGACAGAGCTTGATATTAAAAGGTAGGACATATATCTTGATAGCTAATATTTTGTAGGATTTGACATATGCTGTACATTGGGTTATAAATGAGAATTGTATCCATCCATCATATCGATATCTATACGGCAGATATCGAGGTCCTGCCGCTACGCTCTCAGCTGTCAATCATATTCACCCCAGTTTTATAGCATCAATTAGCTAATTAAAACCAAACATACTGGAGACATGGACACATCAGTGTGACAAGTGACAGAAACCATATTCGAGAGAAAAGAACGTTGTACTACAAGTCCCACCCACTAACATGCAGGAGACAGGTTTCATGAAAATTATTTCCTCCGATCAAACGTGTCCAAAAACTGTATTTATGAATTATTTTACTCCTCACTCTAAAAGGATCAGAACACTTACACCTCACTTACTATGTGTAGGTATTTAATTACAACTCATCTCTGCGGTATTCGAACCGTGTCCGCCTGTGGTACACGTGCGCAGTTTGACATGCAAAGCTCCGCCTTGTTCTGCGGAGCTAAAAAAAACCTTTTCCTCCCTCTTAGCATTGAATTACCGAGCGGCTTCACACACTTTAACTAAGGTCAGGGAATAATAAAAGACCTTTTTGTACATGTACATATGAAATGCCGTCCTTCACTGCCCATCCATATTTTATGAGATTCTGCTTTTGCCCCAACCCAATTGCACCATGGGAGCTCATAGTTCCAGGTATCAAAAGGCTCTGAAATACTTTTCCCCTGTTTACGTTCTATTGATTTCTCTGCAGGAGAGATTTGTCTTTTCCGTTTTTTTCGCCTATAGCTCGAGGGAAAGAAAAAGAGAACGAGCAGCACACCAGAGTAAGTATCAAGGCTTCACTTTCAAGGGCACATGAGCAGGGTGCAGATGTTTGCTGGGTCATTCGAGGGGGGGGGGGGTTGCCATGATTTCTTACGCAACCCCGTGCTCGTAAAATCTACATGCACAGGCCGGAGGAGCTTTTTATTTTCCGTAAAATGCAGAAGCATGTTGGGGAGCAGGGATTGATTGTGGCCGTTACCGTCGTTTCCTTTTATAGAAACCAATCGCCCCCAAACACAAGTTGTTAGCGCCTGCAGGATTAAACATTTATGCGACGGCTGAGTAAGACCCGAGCAGTTCGGTGCTCCGGCCACCGAACTGCTTCTCCTCCGCCTCCTGCATCACGTCCCACTTCTTTCCAGTTTTTAGGTGAATGCTATTTTTGCAAGCAGGTGTGTGTAAGAGAAGGCTGTGTAAGCATGAGAGGAAAAGTGTGTGGGTGCATGGGAGTGTGTGTGTGTGTGCATGCGTCTACATCAAGTCTGAGGCTCTCTGTAATAGGGGGGGGGGGGGGCACGGCTGACTGCAGCTCGAGACTGCCATCTATAGGGACTGAGCAGCTCAGATACACACAGATCACTGGGAGATAAAACAGAGCTTGACTGGGTTCTCCTCCCACTTTCATGCCCCTGAGGAAGACGAGTGTGTTTCATGAGTAAAAACCTTAAAGGACCTGAAAACTCCAACAGACTGGATTTGATCAAGGCTCAGATACGCCATAGTTCTGACTTTTGATTGGCAGCTGTCAATTGGCCGTCATGTGGACAGGCAGGTGACTCCCACCAAGGAAAATCAAATCCCGCTAACTGAGAGCAGGTCAGGCTAAATGTCCCAGAGCCTAAATGAGAGTCTATTTATCTTCTGTTGTCATTGAGACTTGTCAAGACTGCAACTTCATCTTGTGTGTTGTGTGTATTGATTGACAGGCGGTAACGAGGAATTTTGTGCTGCAGTAATCGTAACAAACTATTCTAATAAAGTTAACTAACCACACTGGTTGTTATGAGGTTGAATCAAACTGAAAGCCGAATCGTCTTGATCGCCCCCTGCTGGCTAACAGAGGTCAGAAATTAATGTCGGGTGAAAACCGAGTGTGTATCGGATTTTTTCATTTCAGAGTTTAGTTCAGACATAAAACATTCAACAGAGAACGTCTTCACAACCTTAAACGCACCGAATCAATGGAATTGACTTGGCTGGCAATGAATAACCACCGCAGGCGAAGGTGTTCAGGAGACACTCATGAACTGAAATGGAAATTTTTTTTTGTGCAAATTGAAGCGTTTTCACGATGGAGGAATAAACAGCTTCTTTTTTTTTCGACAAAGGCAAACATGAAAGTCTAGAAGTCACACGTCTCCCAGCAGGAGGTCGCTGGGGAGGAAAACAAACCAGCAATTTTCTTAACTGGAAAAACTCAAAGCTTGTTTTTGTTTTGTTTCTCCTTCCCCCCCCCCCCACTAGAATCCATGAGCAAGCAAATCACAGCTGTGACTCGATTTTAGATGAGTACATTTGTGCAAGTGCGTTGCCGGGGAAGGCCATTTCATTTAGCCAGCCTGTGTCTATTTCTCATTAGTTGCGGATTACCTCTCGAGTCCGTTATAATAAGGCCAGCGCTGAAGACAGTAATCACAGTCTGTCGAATGCAGCGGGGGGGGGGGGGGAGACGACAATGGCTCATACGTCATAAACACAGCAATTTTCTCCCAACTATTGCTGCAACACAATTTGACGCCGCCACCGACACTGGGAATAGGCAATGACGGCTGGATTGTACGACTCAACAAAAGCCTGAACATGTCCAATAGTCTTGCTAAGAAGGAAGTTGAGGACAGTGAACGGGGGGGAGGAGGAGTTGAGAGAGTGGTATCCACTCACAAACAGACTTCTACCTTTTAGAAGAGAGCTACTCTTAGATATCTTTAATTATGCAGCGGCTCTGAAAGCGGCGTCTTTACAGAGTAAGACAGAGTGGACGTGATAACGCAAAGCGCCCGTCTCCATCTCCCCAAAAAACACTTTTATGTCGTCTCTTTCTCACCCAACTCGGTTTCATAATGAGGCCTGTGAGAAGAAGTGAGTTTCTAATAGTGAAATAATCACTTCAGATAGAAATAAGACTCAATCTTCTCGCTGGCCTCTTGTTGACTTCCCCTCTGCAGCTTTATAATCACTCTCCGTGCTTATTTTGGCCGCTACATCACAGACTTGCACATGCATGAGTGATCCAACACAGAAAGTACTGAGGCAACTCCCCGCTTGGAGATCTCTGCAACACATCTCCCTTCAAAGTCACTGGGCTGGGTGGTAAATCTAATATAGAGCCTCTCTATTGGAGAAAGACAGATACCTATAAAACAGTCAGTTATTTCCCAGGCTCTATACATCTCAATCAGAACTCCTGCGTCCCAGACACGGGCTTCATTTCTTCTTGTGTCAAACCCGTCAGGTTCAATTACCTGAAGCAAGAGGTTTTTTTCGCTCCTCGTGCAACATCTGTATTCTAATTGCTCATAAACAGTCAGCGCGGCGCTCCCGGGCTCGCTCTGCAGCGGTGACGGCGCAATTAGTTCACAAATGAGCAGCTTATATTCGTAGCCTTGCAACAGATTATTCATCACCCAGCGGTGGCGGGGGAAAAAAGCTGCGAGACTCTTGCTAGGCGCTCGCCACCTTCCACCAGACACTCTCCTAAATCCCTGAACAACGGGATGCCATATTGCCATATTTCACACATGTGAATGTAAGGCTCGGGACATATGTGGGTTTAACCAAGTGGAAAACATGAACAGTAACTACACTCTTTAATAAACAAAGCACACCCTGATGAATATGACAGTAGAGAGCTTTATACACACACAAACACACACACACATACACACACAATACTCATCCTGGCACATGTAACAGAAACAAGCATAAAGCACTCGAGGTACACCAGCAGCCAGGATGGTACCAGAACAGATTTCTCTGCCAAGGCACAACAGTCCCATGAAATTCAAATCAAGCAGCTTCAAATTGCACAAACTAAAATATGCCCCCTTGATATGCCCTCCGTTAATTACTGCCCATGAAAATCTGTGAAAACGTCAACAATTATATAAATTAAATATTCCTGGTTCCTCTGGACAGGTCGGGAATCACAGAGTTGATTCAGAGTCTCCTGATGTGCATGTTTTTGGACTGTGGGAGGAAGCTGGAGAAACGAACACGGGAAGAACATGCAAACTCAACGGAGAAAGACACCAACCGAACTGGGATTTGAACCTCCAACCTTCATGCTAAGCACTGTACCACCGTGCAGGATGCAGCTTCGCAAATACACACAAATACTTTGTATGTTACGACATGAACCCGTGGGCTGAGACGCTTTGGCTTTGCTCCATCACACGGCAGCAGGGTCAGGTCACCCTCAGCAGTGAAGCACCGTGGGGCTTCGATCGCACTGAGGCCCAGCGTCTACAACACGGAGCCTCCGAGGACCCATGATCCTCCACCTGAGGGAGCGGCAGCAGCCTGGATCCTCTCCGGCGGCCCGGGAGGAGCCCGCGGCTGCGTTGTTTGTCGGTCCTCAGGTCGGCAGGAGTGTGTGCACTCAAGACAAATGACACTCGACACCGTCCTTGACAGCGTTTCATATCTGGAACGATCATTAGGCTCAAAGTGAGCTCCGCGATTTTCCTCTATGAAAACAAAGCAGCTTCACTTTCAGTAAGATGGATGCTGGAGGGAATCACAGCCCGCGGATACAAAATAAACATCATCACAATAATAATATATTCACCTGATTATTATGACACACTGATGTGCCTCTACTCCAGTCTCAGGCAGTTTTTCCATATTGTCACAGTTTTCAATTTCGGCACCGCGGCCCTAATGACATCTATTTTTCATTTAGATTCGCCGAGGACAGAGAAGTCAGATGTTGCAGAGCGAGAATAATTATCTGTTTGGATAAAGGAAGCGCCGCTCGCCGCACCACACCGGAGCAACGGCGGAGAATCAATTACACGATGCCGCTTCAATTTAAATCGATCAAACACGCGTCTCTGTTTGCTTACGTTGATGAAACACCGTCAGGAACTCGGGCGGTGTCTTCACTTTACCTTGATCCTCCTAGCAGCAGAGTTAACGTGAAAATGATGTAGAGAGTTTTTGTTGTTGTGATTGAAACCACAAAATACAAATGGCTGTGCAGACATTTATTACTCAGAGTTTATGACCGTGAGCAGAAACATTCACCTTTGCACTGCTATGATTTCTGCAGGAGACAGTGGGCGTGTGCACAGACTCACCAACTTTTTGAATGAAATGTTTTTTAAATTCTGATAAATATATATTTGTGTCCGCTGTGACTACAAATATGTTGTTGAGACTCGTGAGGCATAAGTATTACATTATTCCTTCACATTTGTATCCTTCTACTTCTACGATCATTGTAAAAAATAACTAACATTGACACTTGGCAGGAGACTTGAGTAAAAAGCTGCCGTGCTGTTGTATCCTTACAACCAGACAAATACAGCAGCAGCTCCTCCAGGTGCAAAACCAACAAGTTTAATTTCCTGTCTGCTCTGAAAAACAACTGTTCGCTGAATGTATGGCACATCACCGAGACGGCAAACTATTCTGAGTGAGGCAGTGGGCGTCTTGCCCTGTTTCTGCAGGGTTTCCATTGTGGGATGAGCATTGCAGAGTGTCTGGCACGTTAAGTACAAACAAAAGCTCAGCAAATCACATGTATTCACACACACACACAAAATTGTTTTCACTACATCTCCAACACATACACTTTCTCCATCAGGATCTGCTGTAATTGTCAGGCTCTTTGCCACAGCAGCTGAACCTTTGACTCTTATTAAAGGGTCAGCGTGTAGAATTTAGTGACATCTAGTGGTGAAGTTGCATGCTGCAGCTGAATACCCCTCCCCTCATCCTTTAGGTTGTCCAGTCTGGGCTACTGTTAAAAAACATGGTGACCTCCGTAGAGAGGACCCTCTCCCGATGTAAATATAAAGTATTTCAATGTAAAGGGCTTGTTTTAGGGGAAATTAAAAACAGACATTTATATAATTTAGATCAGACTAATGAAAACATCAGTAGGATTATTTTATATTCATTTTCTGCCAACATATCATTTTCTCCTGAATCTTTCAACACTGACATCAGACAAATCCCCAGGAACAGGAATCGAGTTGAGCTCAAACTGAACATTTGAGCCAAATTTGAAGACATCGTCTCTTGGTATTCTTGATATATCGAGTTCACAATCGTGTCCAAGTGAATGATTGTGCCAAAACTAAAGAATTCCTCAAATATATAGAACATGAGGTCACCATGATCTTGATCTTTGACCTTCAACCTCCAAAACCGTATCAGTTTATCCATGAGTCTAAGTTCATGTTTATACAAGATCTGAAGAAATTCCCTGAAGGCGTTCTTAAGAAATCGTGTTCACAAGAACATGATGGATCACCGGACAACCCGAAAACATGATTCCTTCGTCCACAGGCCTTTGCTGACATAGAGGAAACGATTGCTGCCACAAAATTATATTTTTCTTCCCATTTCCCTAAAAGTGGTGGATTTAAACTGGTAAAATAACACGTATACAAGTCTTAAGCAGCTGTGACATTGAACCTGTTTTCATCGGATGGAAACAGGTAGCAGAGACTGAGACAAGAACTCTCGGCCGCAGCCTCCCGAACCCTTTGAGGCATCACTTCCGTGTAATTTGTGGGTAATTAGATGAACAGGATTCATCCTACTGGGTGATTAATTACTCACAAGGATGATGAGCTCCCCCTCCCTCCCCCGGCCCCCTTCTATCACCCCCAGGTAGAACCTTGGTCGATGGGAGTGGTGCAAGTCTGATGGAGGACATGTTGAGGCGACAGGAGCAAACACACCACTGTAAACATGCCTGGTGGTTAGACACTGATATTGTTCAACTTTAAAAATATCAAAGATCTTCCTGTAGGGTTTGAAAATATTGATAAAATTGTCAAACACACATATTAAATATCAATAGAGATAAAAAAAAACATATGTGTTTTAATATGTGGACATGTTTTTAGTCCTGGTTCTCTTCATCCTCTGTGTAAAGTAAATTAAATATTTTATAACCCGAACAACAAGTGAATACATAACCTGGGGGTTTAATCAATAGAAAAACACAAATCATAAGAAACTACTTTATCGCAGTAATTAAAAAGAATTACATTTCTTATTATAACTCAAGAGTTAAGGCCTTAACGACCCCTGAAAACTCGACCGCTCCACCAACAACAGAAATCTATGATCTGTGGCACAGAGGGAAACTTGTTGGACGGTTACCAGGGATGAGTTATTCACTGAGATGCTGCCAACTGGATGTTGTTTACTACAGTTCACAGTTTAGTCAGTATCATCTGTTTAGAGTTGGGAATTTATAGAGCTCTGCAATTTGGTGCCAATGCCGGTTCTAAGGGAATAATACAAAATCCTATATCTATATATCTGCCGGTACTTTTTATATATCATAAATATACCATGGGGTTGGGAGGTTATTGGTGCTTTTGTAGCAGATATAATAGGTTTTGCTATAATATTTTACAAGGGACGACAAATTGAAATGAGCAATTGGTAAATTTGGTTTTAGATGAAATAAATACAAAGATGTATTTTCATAAATAAATAAATAAATAAAAACATTCTTCTGCATTATTTTCCGGCAAGAAAATGTATTTTCATATCAACTTTTACATACTACACATACTATATGCCAAACTATATTATACTATGCTATAGTATATTATACTATACTCGAGGCTACAACTCTACTATTAGGCTATAATATGCTAAACTATACTGTGCTATACAATACTTTAAACTAATACTTATATATCTGATAGGTCAATATTAGTAAACTCACTCAAATTACTTCATAGATTTTTTTCACAGCTGCATTTCACAGACGATTAAAGATGCAAGCAAAGTCTAAATGCAGTAAACACACGGACACGGTTGCTGTGATAATAGCTCTGTACCGGCCACTGTGCGTAATACACACACACACACACACACAGACACAGACACACAAACCTGTGCCCACTGTACGGTGCCATTATCAGTGCGTATAAAACGCCTGTCTCACTTCATTAACCGTAGCCATCTAAAAGCCGCCTGATGTTTCCCGAGCCCGGAGCCACAACGGTCATGACTATGCAAAAGGAAACATCTGGGGCATGTCGGCATCCATCATACATACACACACTCACATCGATAAACACACGCTCACACACACGTGAAGAACAGCTGGATACGTTTGAGTGGCATCACATCGCCGCTCCGCAGGAAAACGACTTACGGAGTCGGAACGCAACGAGAGCCTCCTATCGCCTCTAACCCCCACAGCTCGAACAGATGATGTGGTGATATATGTGCAAACATGCTGACACACAATGGCTGGAGATTATGGAAATAAAATGGAGACGGCTGACCACGCTGTATGCACGAGTCGGCGGAGGAGGGTGAGACATTATACATTTAGATTCCGACGCCGCGGGGGGTCTCGAGGGAGCAGTTAGGGTTGGAGCGCAAAGCAAATATTGAATAGTTTGGTTTGCAGGGGGGAAAAAACATTGGCACTGAAGGCTTATAGATAAGTGTGTGTGTGTGTGTGTGTGTGTGTGTGTGTATCTGCAATACACCAGATGAAGGAGCTTTGGGGTGTGTGGACGTAAAATGAATTCTGAGCAGCTTACTGCAAAATCTGAATACAATTTGTTTGCCAAAGCAGATTTTTGACTTTTTTCTCCCTTGTCTTTTTTCTTCGTCCGTATTTTTTAACAGATTCATTTTAATTTGCACTAAAAAAAGGTAACGCATGTAGAATTTTATCCATAGACCATAAATAACGATGGAAGATAAGATGGCTCCCGAAAAGTGAAGCCAAAGGGTCTTGATTGCCCTCTGGTGGCCAGCTGTAGTATAGGTTTTAAACCCCATTTCCTCTGTGTAAGTGGAAGAGACATGGACCAAACTTAAAAGTAAAGATTATATATGAAAACAAAAGGCAGCTTTCCGTGAAGCAGAAGCTGACACTATCAGAGCAAATGGTAGGATCGGAGGAAATCTCTGCCAAGGTTTAAAATCTTTTCTCCTAAGCGAAAGAGAAAGAGAATGCTAATGAGGAAGATGGTCTTACAGAAAGAGCCACAGAGGTTGTGATCTTTAATCCTTCTGTTTGAGTGAAGCTCTGCTGGTGCCCGGTAAAGTCGAGAGGAGGTCAAGCTGAGGTTTGTGATTCCCCAGGTCTGCCGGGCTGATTCCCCAGAGGGAAGGTGAGTGTGCGCTTGCATCATGTGTGTGGCTTAGGTACAGTGTGTGTGTGGGTCTGTCAGTAGGTGTGTGTGTGTGTGTGAGTGCAACACCCATCTGTTTCTGTGGCTCTGAAGAAGCACTTCCACCAGTTTAAACGATTTGCTGTGCTGTTGACATGGGCCAGAAGCAGCTGAGTAATGGTGCCAGCTGCTTGGTGAGTCAGAAAGTGGATTTTGTAAAACTTGCAGATTCTTCACGTTTCAAAAATAAATGTTCCGACTCTCTCAGTGTTAAATCCACACATTTCCCGAGCACTGGAAAAAAAATCCTTCGGGTCAAGCAGGGGTCAAAGGTTTTAACCTGTGGGTCAAAGGTCGACCTTCGAAACACAAATATTTACTCTGATATGATGAATATCAAGTAGCAGCAGACCGGGGTCAGATGATGATACCGATATTAGAGAGTAAAACATTTCCATTACGAGTACTATATCATTTGATATGTATAAAAAACTTGCACAACTCCTAAGATGTCGTTATCAAACCCTTATGAATAAGAAATGTAACTGAGGTTTGATATTCTACAGTTTAAATTGTAAATAACTTTAAATTCGAAAAAGCACAAATACAACCAAATACTCTATATAGAGATTTAAAGAAAATAAAACAATTCAACATGAGGGCACATCTTTTATGGATTTTTGTGCATCATTGTAAATATCTAAAAGAACTCAAACTAAAAGATTGCACATTGTTGCATGTGGACAAACCCACTGTCCTGAAACCTTGAAATTGTTACTAATTCTTGTATTAACAAGAACTTTCTGGATAAGGACTCAACGTGACCCTGAAATCTGTTCCTCGACTGATACAAGTACCAAGGGAGGCGGATAAAATGAAACTTAAATTCAGAGACAAAGTTTCCAAACTCGTGAGTGAGCCGCCGAACACTGACTCCAGGTCGAGGTCGTTTATCCACGTTTGTTAGAATAGAGTCGGGATTGAAGAGTTGTGAGACCTCATAAGGAAAGAAGAGAAGAAGTAGAAATAAAAAGAGGTGCAAATCCACCTGGATGGCCTCAGGTGTGTACTGGCCACTACACTGGGATTCAGAATCAAGAGACGGAAGTGTTCCTCACTCTCTGTGTGAGTGTGTGTCTGTGTGTGTGTGTGTTGTGTCCACACAAAGGCAGCTTTTGAGCTTGACCTTCCTGCAGCCCTACAAAGCAGTAGCCACAGCAAAGGTTACAAAGATGCAGTATTCATGCAGAGATAACAGCCTGCAGCCATTTGACATTATTCAGAGAACTTGATTCTTCTCTGTGAACTTCTGAGAAACACTCAACCTCCATTTTCACTTTCTTTACAGCCTGGTTTTTTTTTCCTCCGTCTCTTACTCTGTGTCAGAGGGAATTTGGAATGCACTGCACCGGCCAAATCAGATCTGCTGAGAACAGCACCTCCACTTGATTGAATCCAATCCCAAATTTCACTTCCAAAGGACACAACTGTGGCACGGAGGGAAATTGGCCGGCAGCGGCACAACTGCACTGGTCGAGTCGAAAGTGTAAATGTGAAACTGAGGAAAGGGGGGGGGGGAGCCGGCTCGTTTGACTTTCCTTGAACAAGCAGAGGTGAAACATGGTGGCGCTAAAGGAAAATTCAGAGGATCCAGAGAAGACACCAAGGCCCAGTTCAGAGGTTTAGACATTCTGAGGTGGTCTGGGATCAGTGATGGGTCGAGCAAAGTACATTAACGTCAATACTTTACTTAAATCGAAGTTTCATCTATTTGTAATTTACTCAAGCAGATTCAAGTGGGTACATTCAAATCTTCCTCCACCACGTAAGTCAGCAAATATCTGCACTTTCAACTCCTCTTAATTTTTTCTAAGCCACAGTGGAATTGTTCCGCTGATCTAATCGGAGCATTCGACTCGGCCTCCTTCGACGAGAGCAGTCCAAATAATCTCCTTCTCTGAACCACGACTCTTTGTCCCTGATGGAAAACAACACAAGGTCAAGACAAGACGTGAAGGAGAAGAAAACCCAACTCTAATTATATTATGTTGTTTTATTTCCTGTCAAAAACACAATGACCCGTCCTGAGAAAAGATGTTTTCACTTCATAAATGCTGGATTTCTAATGGTTTCTGGAATACTAATACATTTTTATTGCCATCCATCTGGTAGTAATTGAGATATTTCAGCCAATAGAGGCCCCGTTCACAGTTAGTGAAGCTGCAACAGATCTTTGTGGATTTTATTCTGCAGCTTCCAATCAGCTTTAATCACAAACAAGTGGCTGATGCCGTGAAGAGCGTCTCCTCCTCCTCCTCGCCCCCAAACGAGTCCCCACAGATTTGCTCCATTTGCATTCCTGTCATATCAGCTGCAATGGAGGTGGGCACAGGGTGATTACTGTAGGAAACCGGAGAGTCCTTACAGCAGAGAGGTGAGTTCTGTTTAGAAAAACGACAATTATCCTGTAGTGTAGGTTCAGAGCTCGACGATGAACTCGAAGCCTCAGGAAACGGAGGGGACCTCGGGGCCTTAACGAGCCGCGGCAGACGATCTGCTCCCCGCTCTGTTTGGCAGCGTGGTAATTGCCTCTCGTCACCGCGCTGTCAGGTGAACAGCACCTGAAGGTCGTCTGCCGTGAATCATCATTACAACACGCACATTTACTTTCCTTTCATTGTGTAACAGCCTCTGGGATGTTGTTGTTTTTAGACAGAAACCTGAAAAGGTGGATGTTTGCCCAGATGAAACACATACAAATAAAAAGATGACTATTTCAAATTTGCACATGATAACTGGACTGTTAAGAATCTTTAACATAAATATCAGTATCAGAAAGTTTTTACTCCCAAATATCGATAAAGGCATCAACCACCAAAATATCCATATCAGTCTAAAACATCACAAACAGACTCAAGCTCTACAAACATCACTGTATGGGATTTCTAGATATACAAAATCTTGGTGACATTTAAAAACTGATGCACAAAAACAAAAGCAATCAAACCACAACATACCCAGTGTATCTCTGTGTGGTTTTGGTGTGCACTACCCCCCCCCCCCTGCAGGAAAGGAAAATGCCTATAATACAAACCCATTGTGACAGACTGCTGTCATCCCACTGTGAAGCATATTCGTTTTGAAAGGGGAACCGTCTCCTTTGCTCAAAGATTAAAAACATCCGATCCGGAGGGGACGCTAATGATTTAATGAGAGCACGAGAATAATGATACAACGTGATGGGAACCGTGTGCCGGGGCGACTTCAGTCCACGGGCACGCCGCGGCACGTTCAATCCCCGTCACCCGAACACAACTCAGAGGATATTTAGAGGCGAGGAGTTCCGTGCATCCTTGATAGATTGTCCAGGTACGATTGAGGTGGATGAAGGTTTGTTTAAGTTCAACAAGTAGCTCGTGGAGTCGCTCACGGCTGTGTGTTGATAGAGGTACTGAGCAGCTCTGTAGGGAGATGAAGACGCTCTGCCTTCACTGCTGTGTCGTCAAACTGCACCGTGCTCCGAAGGTAGGTCTCCTTATTTACCACAAGGCAGCAGGGCACGGTCCACTCTCTCCAGCTTGAATCTGGGGGAGAGCTGTGTCTGCTGCAAAGAGATTTTAATTGCTTTAAGCCAATAAGAAAAAAGCAAGGCGGGGGGGAAATGAATGGCTTATGTGCCGCTTCCCGGGCAAAAAAGCAAAAACAAACCCTCCTGCTCGGGCAGATTCCCCACGAGCCAAATCCTGCAGACCAGCTCATTGTTGCTCTCCCCAGTGAGGACGGGAGAGACGCGGGGGGGGGGTGTGGCGGCGGCGCAGAGAAATAAGACGGGAGGAAAGTTGAGGGAGCAGGTTTTTTATTCTGACACGGCCGACTCCCAGGACGCCGGTCGCTGACTCTGAATCAACGCAGTCATCCTTGAAAGTGTTCAGCGCTCTGAGACTCCAGGAACATTGAGTCAACAACGGCAGAAGTTTTAAAGACGCACAATTAAGTCGACAAACGAGGGTTCGACAATAAATAAGGCGACTGTTTCACTGTTCTCGGCTCGTCTTTGCAGCGGAGCTCTGATTATTAATGACTACAGCCTGTAGATGTGTCTTCCAGGTCTGATGATTAATCCGCCCATCTGGGGGGTGCTGCCGACCGAATGGATCATCCTCCAGTCTCCGGGCATCTTTTGTTGCCCTGGTGAGGCCATCTGGGCCAGACGAGGGCCAATCAGTCAGGAGGAGGCTGCGAGCTTGACCCCATGTGGCCACCTGATCACCCATCGGCAGCCAGAGGAGCTTCCATCATCCGTGTGAGATAAAAAAAGTTTATTTATTATTTCTTTACTTCTGGCAGATTTATCTGATGGGCTCAGAGCAGGGACTTCTGCAGCCTGCTGAGGTTCAATTCATATAGAAGATACAGTAAATACTAGGATTATATTTACAAGGGAAATGTACTTAAACTGTACCTGTGATTGGGCGGGGGGGGGGGGGGGGCTCAATTGTTGGAGCAGCTCAGATACAACAGGAGCCAAACTTCCACTGTAATTGCAGAGTTTAACTTCATGCAAAGTTTCCACAAATCAAACAATAGCAATTCCCCTCAGGATAATTAATATAGAGCCGGCCCACTCGGCCAATCAGAGATGGATATCTAACTCAAGTCCTCGGTGTAAACACAGATTGCATGAGAGGCCTGAGGCGGCGTCTTTGCATCGGAGCGGATTATGAACATCAGCCCTGACAGGTGAGGATGTTCTGGGTCAGATCTAAAGTCTGAACATCAACCGTCCAATCTGTTAAGCCTCATTAAAGTTTTAACAGTGCGTTTAAAAATGACTCATCACTCGCTCCTGGCTCGGAGACGGGATTTTTGAGATTCATTAGTGGAAGACTTGAGATACGAGGAAGCTTGAAAAACTGCACAAGAAGCAGAGAGATTTTTCTCTAACTTCCGACAGCAGAGGTTCTGTTCCCAGACCTCGTAGAGCAATTGTTGTTTAACCTCGAGATATCTTTGCTGCAGGCGCCGGCGCTGCTGCTGTCATGTAATTTCTCCCCCGGTCCTGCTCCTTGGAAAGAGAAGGCAAGCAGCGCGCCGCCTGAACGGTTCGCTCTCGCACTCAGATGAGGTTGCACATCTGTCACGAGCACTTACTCTCCGCTGTTCTTGCTCCAGCTCACATTCCAGTGGCTGTGACTCAGCGGAGGAAGAGGAGGAGGAGGAGGAGAGGGAGGAGGAGGAGGGACGAGGGGACTGATGCTCAGGTGTCATTCAGCCACATCTGGAAATGTCCCTCTTGGTGCTCTGTTGTGGTGCAGACCGAGTACACCTGACCACCGTGTCGCAGGCTTTGCAGACGCAGCCTCTGGTTAAAGAAAATAACACCCGCTTTACATCTGGTCTGGTCTGTAATGGGAATGGATCCAATCAGCATCCACTCCCAAGACTCTGCAGTGGACACAGGTTTCTAATCGGCTCTGTCTCGGATCGGCAGTGATGGAAATATGACACTTGGGTGACCACGCTAATTTGGCAAGACAGTGAGGTGAGCTGAGGGAAAACGCAGGGAGGAAACTGAAAGGCCAACTCTGTTTACGTAACTTTTAAAAAACCTGCGTACACTAATTTGGGTGTAAAAGAGGTTTTTGTGGAGCGCATACCTTCGCTAAGGCCCAACGCTCATCGAGTGGAACCATTTTTTTAATCTGCGAGACCCAGATCCTGAACCTTATTTCATACTTTCATAAGTATCAGTCCACTACACATGCCTTATTATTTGCTTAAACATCCATTATTCCCTAGGAAATATGTAAAAATCACTTAAAAAGCTTTGTTGTAATCAGCAGTGGGTTTTTTTGGTGTGTAAACCTGCTGACAAATAAACAAATCAACCATGAAGCAAAACCTTCTCTCGTTCTACAAACACGTCTCAGAGTTTCCACAAGTCTGACAAATATTCAACTCGAATCACAGCAAACATCATCAGGTCAAAACTTTATAATATTACATGGAAACCCACGATGAGCCGGCGCTTGGCAGCAGTGGCGACAAAAGGAAAATTCCCTTTCAACTGGAAGAAACCTCCGAAACAATCCAACAACAACAAGCTGGTAAATTGATACTTCAGATCATTTAAACTGCGTTAATGTCCCTTATATAAATAAAACACGATTAGCTTTGATTAAAGTCCCTTATAAAGTCTGCTAATATCCAACTTCCCCAGACAATAATCTCAAGAAGAGCCAAGACAAACATTTAAGATATTTTATTATTCTTAAAGCATCCACAGTAGGTATATGGTTCAAACCCCCTTAAATCTCCCAGTGGGTTATTAAAGTATTTGGTCATTAATTCAACTAAATGAAAAAGAAGAGCCGAGGACGATTGATTATTCAAATTTGACTGAGTGACATATCTGCCAGTAACAGCTGCAAACACCCTCCAGTGTTAAAGCGTGTGTGTCTCTGTGTTTTTCCCCGTGAATGACCGGGAGCTGTGAGAGTTTGGCTGTAAACAGTTTAGCACGGATCCTGAATAAAGAGTTTTTCCGTGCATGAAGAGGTTGTTTCTCCTCCCTGTGGCTGCTGCAGCAGGAGGAGGAGGAGGAGGAGGAGGAGTAGGAGGAGGAGGCTCCTGATAAGTTACAGGATGACACTAAATTCTCATCTTTCCCAACAGTGTTAGGACATGAATCTCAACATGCCCCGGGGGCCAAGCTGCTGTGATAATTCGCCAGGCCTCAGTAAACAAGGCCTTTCTACGGCGAGCGGAGACGCCTCCGGGCCGAGCGGTGGCTGCTCTGGAATGTCTTGGACGGAGCTGTTTAGGGAACTGTGAATATCAGTTTGACCTAATTAATACCGCGGGCCAGGGCCGTACGGTCCATGTGCCAAGTCTGAACTTTTACTCAACACAAACACACATCACTGGAAGAAAGGTCGCTGGCCAGAATGAAGTGGGGAGGGAGGGGAGGGGGGGGGGGTGGTGGCTGCAGAAACGAGGGATAGATGGAGAAAGAGTGTTTGGGTTTATTTTTCACAGGGATTTACTCACACTGTTGATAAGGGCACCAGAGTTGCTAGATGAAAGGATTTAGATGTTAGCGCGTTAGGGAGTAAATACCAAAACACAACTCACAGCCTCCTCGGCATGCTAATAATAATAATAATTATATGAACCTCAAGCAAAGTGTGAAATATTAGCAAGACACACGGGCTGTGAAGAATATTCTAGAGGCTTCATTTCCACTTACTGCTCTCTGTGCCTGCAGACCTCCCTCACAAAACCAGTGTACAAACTGTAAAGGTGCAGAGTGCAACAAAAAAATAAAACAATCAATGCTGGACAATAATGTGCGATGACAAGAAGCCAGGGCTGGTATTCATCCTCCGGCGCTCGTGAACGGCGCCCTGCGGAGAGAAGAGAGCATTCTGTTTGGCAGCGTTTAGAAATGTCTCAATGCCTCAGTGTGAGTCAGCGTACGACTTAACTGGAGAGGGCACATCCAGTGTGCAGCAGTCAGGCAGCTGCAGGAAGGTGTGAGAGAGGAGGTCAAATCTGCTGTGACAGTAGAGAGGAGGTGGAGATCTGGGTACAGTCTGGTCCACCGTGCTGTTGGACATACCCTGAATATGTGTGGATCAGTTCCAGCAGATTTAAGGTCAAGGCTCATCTTTTAAAAAGGTGAAACAGGGATTTTTTGAATAGTTGTAAGAACCTGGAATCAGTCGTCTCCCTTGTGGAGATGTGTTCTGTGGTTTTTGCGTAATCCTGCTGACAAACAAACTAACGGACAGGGGGGAAAACGGCAAAATGGTCAAAGCAAACTGAGGCTACTTTTTGTGATGACCACCTAATTGCAGAGCCCTTGATTACAAAAAAAATATTCTCCAATTTCAGACCCTGCACGGATTTTTTTCGAAGGTGAACACCATCCCCAAGCCAGATGTGTTTCCTTTACCAAGCATGGAAGACTGTGTAGTCTGCGTCAGCTCAGCCAAGTATGTAAGAAAGTTTGACTTGCAGAAGGGTTACTGGCAGGTTTCACCGTCTCAAAGGGCCACAGGAGATCAGTGTGTTTAAAACTCCATCTGGACTTTATTCTTACACCGTGTCTGTTTGCGAAAAGGCTCCAGCTACCTGTCAGAGGCTCGTGAATGATCGGTCTCTCCGCTCCATCGGCTTGCGCTGTCTATTTGGAGGATGTTGTCAACTTTGTTGAAGCTCTGGAAGAATGTCTGCAGCGGCCATGTGCCCGGTTCAGGAAGAGGAGGAAGAAGAAGAAGGAGCAGATGAAGGAACTGGAGCTTTTGACGTAAACTTCGAGCCGTTATAGCTCCACTGTCAGAACTTCTCACAGAACTACTATGAGGTATGGATGTATATAAAGGATTTTGGCTTCATTTTTGGTCCATCTAGTCCATCTTATCCCTCCAACCAGCACTGGGTGGCAATCAACCCATTCTTTGCCATTTGGAAAAGGAGGAAAAACTTAATTTGCACACAGCTGGGCTGTTTTGCTCTTGTTTAGCCAGGTGTCTATTCAGTGGTGGCGAGGCTGCGGCTGGCACCGCTCTCCCATCGGGGACCAATTCGGTGACGAGGCTCTGCCTGCAGCGCTCCGTCACAGATATGAGAAAAACACCATACAACTCCTCTCTGCGGGAGGTCCCGGTGTTGCGGGGACCGGATGACAACACCCACAATGCACGCTGGCACAGGAAGAGAGAGAAAGGGAAGGGAAATGAGGGAAGGTCGGGAAGCAGCGGAGAGAGCCGATGTAGAAAATCGAGATAGAAAGGAAGCTAAGCTATGCAGCCCTCATTTGCCATGCCTTATTAGCATAACAACGGGTGCTTTCAAGTTAGAATAATAGAGGGCCATCACTCATCATAATGGCTAGAAGCAAGGCCGGGGCTAAACCCCATACAATCTGCCACAGGAACCAGGGGAGGCTCATATTGTAGTCAGTCTGCGGATTGAAGGAGCGGCTAATAGAGGCATTGGTCTGGGCCGGTGGAGTGAAGCCAGGGGCTACTGGACAGTTTAACGAGCTTAGAGAAGCCGGTGCTACAAGGGAGCAGCGTTAAATTCCACCACAGCTCCCACACTTGACAAACTTGAGATAACATTTTCCAAAACTTGGTGGAACCGTGTTGGATTTGGTGGATAATTGGGGGGGTAGACTATTTCAGCCAATGCATGGTAACAAATTGGTCCCTTTGTTTTAAAATAACTGTTTTGTCTTTTCTTCTTCCCAGGGTACCCCTTAAAAATGAAATTAGAAAGATTCAATTCGCCTTTAATTCCCACCTTCAATGCAAATCCATGTTTTTGGGAGCTAAGAGGTTACACTTCTTAAATTATCCCAAGAAAATGAAGTCTGCAGACACTATACGCACACCCTTGAGGTAAAGAAATCAAAAAGAAATTGAGAGTCTTGAGAAAGTGGACAAAAGGCTCATTAAATTAAGTACGTGGAATAATCTTTCGGGGTGGAGACAATGAGAAAAAGCTTGCTATTCAAGGCATGAACTTAAGCTACATTTGGGGTCCGTGCACGAAGTCGTATCCAAATGTGTTTGATAGGATTAATTCTGCGCGAGCCAGAGAGTGGTAAGCGGTGACCTTTCAAAAAGTAGTTCCACCGACGAGACTAAAAAGAACAAATCACATTTTAATGCCCGAGGACTGAGCCTCAAGTAGGATAGCGAAGGAGATGGCAAGATGACGGCGTGCCCAATTCCCTTTCATATTCTTCGTTTCATTAGTCAGTTCTTTCTGTGACGCCTTTACACCGAAGGAAAATAAATCGGGGATGAGGGCAGGGAGGGATATTAATGAAGCTGGTGCACAAACAGCAGGGCAGGAGGGAGGTCAGTGAAGAGCCGGGGCGTTGTGTTAATTGTTGTAGGAAGTCACACAACACTCGCCGCCCCACTTTTTTCGACGATGCTGCGTTGGGGTGGGAGGCAGAGAGGCCACACACTCCCCTGACCTCGGCCTAATTACTGCATACCTAGTGGAGAATAACAGTGGTTCTGCAGGGACACGTGGACGAGGGAAGGACGGTGCGATGCCAGACGGCTGCCTCGTCCCCTTTGCACCTCCCGGAGGTCCAGAAAGCTGCACAGCATGGCTGGGCTGCCTCAGGGCGAAAAGCGTGTGTATCTGTCTGCTCTACATTCTGCATTTAAATATAGAGAGATACAGAGGAAGTGTTTTCTGAATTCGATAAGAGATCTATAGCGAATGCAGATCTCGCAGACGCCCCGAGCAGGATGAGTTCTCAATCAGCAGCCGAGTCTGAGCTGCGCTTTCTACTACAATTGACGAGTGTTCAACTCAAACTGCACTGGGAGGACGGAGTCACAGGGGCCAGGTTTTGGACACAATATTTCTTTAGCTTGCAAGAAGCTACTGAAGCATAAAATCAATGTTTAAAGTAACTGAGCAGAGGGGGGGGGGGGGCCCACAGCCGAGAGCCACAGGTTCTAGAGAATAGTGCATGTCCACAGTGAGGCCGATAACCCAGACTGTCTTCTGCATTTTACTCTACATCAAAACAAGCAAGTCGGCAGGAAACACAGAAGATCGATATTAGCCTCCAACTTTGTTCTCAACTCAAACAAAGGTGTAAAATCATATAGAATATATATTACATTTGTAATACAAGCCATTATATCCAAAGTGTAGATCTTTATAATAGAAATAAGAAGCTCAAACTTCCATGAACTGAATCATCCAAGTTTTTCTTTCAGTTACATTATACTTTGTTAAACATAGGTCTAAAACTAACAAATAAATATATTAAGAACCAATATGTTGTTTATCTCTCTCCATCTCTCTCCAAAGAGGGCATGAGGAATCGAAAACAAGCGCACCTGACTCAAAAACTCAAAAAGGATCACTTTGTCTCCGATTCTCTAGAAAACCGTTTTCTCAACCAAACCCACTGCATCACACTGAGCTGTGTAATTATACTTTGAGAATGAAGTAGAAAGACACAGGGATGATTCATCTTTTCCAACCTGTAGCATCTTAGACCCAAATGAAGCCTTCAATCAAATAAACAATCCTCAATTCCCTCCATGGTTGTTGACTATTTGCATGGAAACGCACAATCCTGTCAAACTGCATCAATCCTTCACAGCATCATCCTCGACATAACAGAGACCTGCAGTCACTTTGCAGTCGTGAATGAGTCAACTCAGTCGAGACGGAAACGTTGAAAAGAGCCGAGAGAACTGGGTTCGGATCAGATTTGGAATGAAGCGCTCCGACACATTTGAAAGATTAGTCGTCCAACTGCTCGCCAAATTATAAAAAAAAGACGATCTCTCTGAGGCTGTGCCAAGTCACAAAGCTCCGTCTTTGAATAAAAAAAAAAAATGAATTGACAAGAAGATCAGATCTGAATCAAAGAGTCTGATTATGCAGAAAATATAGATTTAATTACATATGAGCAGGATGTCTTCTGACTAACGCACATGTTTTATCTGCTTCATGTAGGTCAGGAGATTATAGTCAAAAACACAGTTTCTATCTAGAGTTTGAGATACTTCATTATTTACATATATGTAGGCCTTGTTTGACTATATATACAAATATTCATGACGAAAGATGAACTGATCATCATGTCATGACATGTGTCCGAGTGAGAAGAACTAAAAAAATTCATGTTAGATAGAAATGTCATGATTTAATCTCAGCTGTGTAATTGCATTAGTTTGTTTCATTTTATATCAGTCAATATGGCAGAAAAATAAAAAATGATATTTTAGCGATTTGTGCTTAGTCCCAAATAAGCATATAAATAACTATTTGCTTCCTCTCCACTCATCTGAATATCAGACAATAAGACTGAGGTGACGACTTAATCCTGTTTAAACTTTCGGTGAAAAAACGATAAAAATCTCATCTTCATTAATTTTCAAGCACATTAAATCAGGCCTCATTTGTCAAACAGCAAATCTTATTACTGTGTCCTCTGTCACGTCATTAACAAAAACAGCTATGAAAGTGATTTCACTCTAAACATCAAATGACTGGAAACAGAATGAGACCTGTCGGAGGAGAACGAGCTGATGTGTCCCATGGACGAGCGACAGAACTGCTGCGGTTGTCAGTTGAATTTAAAGCAGAACAGCACCTGTCAATGCTGTTTCCTTCCCTCTCCTCCTCCTCCTCCTCCTTCCTTCCCTTCCTCTCTCTGCATCTGCCGAGCATCAGGGCTCCATCTCTCTCTCTCTATATCTCTCTCTCTCTCATGGCCAGCCTGTCTTTCACTGAGAGAAAAGGCATGAATAATGTCTGCGAGCTCAGGGACAGACAGACGGAGTTGGTTTCCTCATCTCCCGAACCTACGTGAACACGCCGCTCCCTCGCTTCCCACCGGGGAAACAAGATGAAATGGGCGCGAGTGTTAGAGACACGGAGAGAAAAGGGCGAGAGAAAGGCGAGGGCGAGAGGCAGCGAGAGGCTGCATATGTAAAAAAAAAATTAAAAAATAAAATCTCCCAGGAGGAGAGGATGTGAGTTGGCTTGAAGCGGCTGGAGGTGACCTCGCTGCAGGCACAGCCGGCAGGGCAGGGTGGGCGGAGGGAGGCCGCCAAAGGGAAGCTAACGGCTAGTAGAGACTTGACAGGAATCCCCCAAAGAAGACAGAACCATCCACTTGTGTCAGGGACATACGTGGACAATGCATGGACGCTTTAACACGCAGCGACCGTGGCAGGTTTAATTGAACGGACAGGATATTAATACGCGTCATCGTTCCGTGTAGGGTGCGTCCTGCCCGGTGGTTAATCAATGTCTGGTTCCCAGTGTTCTTGCAGAAGCTTCATCTTGTCAGAAACAGCTGCTCTGTCACTTCTGGGCTGCACATCTTGCTTCTAACAGTGTAAACGCTCGATCAATACATCAGCCACACATTGTGTTCTTTTTTTACATGTACTCAATGGTTGGCTACAGTGTAATGTGAATAATAATATAAACTCTTGACACCTACAGGATTCTGAATAGTTTCAGCCTCAGCTCTTTGCAAAAGCAGCTGTAGTATCATCCAAGGTTTTGACAGGACATTCTAAAAAGCTAATTCAACATATTATGGGCCTTCTCGACTGGAATGAAACAGGTTTGTGCTTCAGGTGTTGAGCTAAAACCAGAACATGATCACCTCAGCTGAGCATTAAGGCCAGAACAGGATCATACACTGAAGTCCAACTAGATCGCCAGCAACAGCTCCAGCCAATCAGAGCACAGGACGGGTTGACGGAGGTGAAGGTGCCTCCTGATTTGTTTACACTGCAGAAGTCTTGAATCAGGGATATCAAGCAATAACGATGTGTTTCAGGGACAAGGTGACAAACTCTCTGCAGCTGCATTAACTGCATCAGACTCTGGTCGGTTTGAGACAGAAATCAAGAACCTATTGGGTTTGAGTCGGGCTTGGGTAGTTTCCTCCAGAGGATTGGACAGTTTGGATTGGATGCTCATTGAGCGTGAAGTCACAAATACTTACAGAAAGGTATTTCAAGATGATTGAAAAGGCAGAAATCTAATTGAGCTACATCTATTCTTGTTCCTCCTTATGTCAAAAACAATGACAAATGGCGTGGATACATTTTTCAACCCCATAATCGTATATTTTTAGGGCTACAGCTCCCGTCTGAACTACCTCAACCTAACCTGGAATTGTGAGAGTAACCTTTATTAGGTATTCTCCTTAAGCAGCATTTCATTAGATAAGCATTAAAAAAGAAATCCATCTTGGTCCAGCCCCTAATCCACTCAGAAACACCCAAATGGATACAAATGCTCCTCTTCATACACCCACACTCGACCGAGGAAGACAAGACTATTTGATCCTTGCCAAGAGACGGGGCGGCGAAGGATAGACCGACCAGCGCGGCTCTCAGAACAGCTTTAATCGCCCCGTATTGATCGCTCTACTTTTTTTTTTGGTGAATCAGCAACAACTTGTGTGGGCCGAGGAGTTTTCTTAATATTCCCATCTCTCCGTGAGCAGGTCAGACAATTTCACCCTCCCCGGTGCCTGCGCTTCCAAAACACCCCATTTAGAGCTCATTTATATTCATACAGTTTGAAGGTAGAAGAAGAAATATTAACTTTGCTCTGCACGAAATGTGAAAATCGTTCAGATTCCCCCCCTCCACAAAAATCTCACAGCGTCCAGGGGCTGCAGCAATACAACTTTGCAGGTTGCACAACAGCAGTACATCGCAGTGTTCTGATTCACCACAGCTTCAAAAACCACAATCCCATGTTTACACTGGTTCATCGTCAACCTACAGGGCTGCTGGGTCGTCAACACCTCTATTTGTGGCCTTGTTTTTCTAAAATAAAAAGAGGCCCAAAGGAGGACTGGGAAAAACACGGCTGTCCTTGCTAGAAACATAAACCTTAACCAAAGGTGACAGCTCTGATTTGTTGCAGAGATCAGAAGAATCAGCTGCTTTGGGATGAAAGAGCCTTCTCTTTCCCAAAGTGTTAATGTCCAGAAAACACCAGCTGAGAGGATTCAAATTTGACTTTGTCTCGTTTCATTACAGATTCTAAAAGTAAAAAGAAATTGTCTCGTTAATTGTTGGCTTCCTAAAATCGTCCATCAGTTGTCAAGATGTCTCTCCCACCACATCTGCACATGGAAACAGATCCACGCAGACAAAAGGACACATTTGCTGTTCAAGTGTTACACAAGAGCGAGTTGTTTAATCCTCCCTCATTTAGCACAAGAACAAAGAAAATGTTATTTTGGCAGAAATATGTTTGACTATCAAGATTTTCCTGTATCAAAGAATTACACTTGATCATAATCCTAATTAAGCTTTTTGCAAAAAGGTACAAAAACATACATTAACTCAGGAAAAACATACATTTACTCAGGAAAAACCTACAGAGACACACAAAGACCACAGATATAAAAGGAGCTTTCGAATTTGCCACTTTGTGGGACGGACGGCGACAACAACACAGTCTCATTCATCTATAGTCTGGTATAATGAAAAGGTAAAGGGCTCCTTTCTATTCACAGTTTCTTTATGCTCCAAATACCATTTATTTATAGAAGTGAGATAATGGAGAAGAAGGTCACAAATATTTCCTCCACCTCCTTTCACCGTTAAAAAGAGGAAAACAGCAGTGGAGAGACACTCACTGGTGCATTCAGTTAATGTGTATTCACCGCTATGAAATACAAACACACAGCAGTGTATAGTCTGGTATATGTGTTCATGTTCACGCAACGCAACACAACTCGACACACATGTAAGGGCACAGGCAGCAGTTTGCAGCTTTTCCATTTCTTCCACTTGGAACAACAGATGGCTGATGTTGACAAGGAGAGGGTGACGTGTGTGTGTGTGTCTGTGTGTGTGTTACTGTGTGTGTCTTATCATTACCTGTCCCCAGAGGTGAGCCTGGAAGTCAGACAGTGTAGCAGAGGCAACGACAACAGGTTCTCTCCACCAAACCTCTGTCAAGCATGATTGGACAGCATGTAGTAAGTGGTGCTACGGCTCCAGGGATACACTCATACTGTAAACACACATAAACACACACAAAACACACACACACTGGCTGATGGCTGCTCGATTTGTGCACGTGTGTGTGTGTCTGTCTCACACCCTCCGTGTTGCACTTGCTGTGGCAGCTTAACATTCTCAATGGGGCCCTGACAAGAAGACGGATGAGACTGACTGCACAGAGAATCGTTACCGCACTCCCACGCAACAGTGTGCGTCTGACTCAACACAACTTCACCGGGATCGCCCCGTCCCATCTTTCAAACCCCCAACAGACCAGTGACCGGTCCAGACTCATCATCACTCACATCAGTCATCCCAATACTTGGGCATGCGCCATTGACTTGATGGTGTCATAACACAAAGCTTTCCCCTTGAGCTTTGCCGGCGACCGTGTGTGGTGTCGTTTTACGATTCCTTTATTTGCTGTGTGGATTGTGTTCTGTGCTCAGGCCTCCTGTCAGCCAGACGCTTTGATCCCTTTGATCCAACAAGGCCAAATTTAACCTTTACTTTCAGCAAACACCAGCTGATGGCGGATACATTATTTCATCTTACATGTTTCCTCTGAAACAGAGTCCAGCTACAAAATGCTATTGCACATTGTTCAAAATTGTTCAAGATACACATAAATAGCTACACAAACTAACCCATAAGTTATACAGATAAAGACAGAGCATAGAAAACGCCACTACAGGAGAAAGACTAGATGGCACCCCCCCCCCTCCTTTATTTGTTTTACTTTATTTACCTATTTATTTATTTTAAATTTTTATCTAAATTTATTTATTTTTTAATTTAATTTTCTTCTCTCTTTTCTTTGCTTTGTCTTGCAGCATTGTTGTGTTTACATGTATTGTTATAATCCAATATTCCTATATACACATATATATACACATTCTGAAGTCTATCTTAATGTATGTACTTCTGCTGCATGGGTTAGGCTGTAATTGTATAATTGTATTGTATTGATTACCCCCCCCCCAAAAAAAAAACTGTTAAACAAAGACAGGAACTTGAAGCACAAGAGCAATACGTGAAAAACTAAACGATCAAATTAAATATAAAGACAATTTAGTAAAAGATAATGTGTACCATGTGAAAATATGTGAAAAAATGTCACCTGGAATTGAAATTAACTTTTAATGTAACAAAGCAAGAATGAAGCCTCAACTTTTAATCCAACACGGATGAGAAGTTCTGATGGTGCTCTGGAGAAAAGAGCAAATTCTAATATTTCCATGACAACTGGCAAACTCCATTAGCAGAGGATGATCATGTGACATTAGAGAGAAGCTGCAGCTCCTCCTCTGGGAACAATTAACGGCTCTGCCAATTCCAGGGCCGCCCGTACGACACTGGAGATATTTCACCCTCGAGAGAAGCCTCCTGTCGGGTCACCTGTCGAGTCGCCGTGTCAGCGGGAAACAACCTTTTAACTCTGGCGTTGGCGGCCATTTCTGTGTGCCACGCGGCCGCTGCCATGAGTCCCCCCCCCAACACCAGCTTACACTAAGTGGGCACCCAGCGAGCACACACTGATTGCCTTCGGATGACCTGGAAATGTCTGCTCTTACCTGCACCCGGTGCTTAAATCAGAACTCGCTGCTCAGACGCACAAGCAGCTGCAGCGAGAGCTTCGAGCTACACCGGCACTGAAAGATGCGGTGACAGACTCGGTAGCCGGCTGCATTAATCCTTCACTGGAGCTGAAATATATAAAAAAAACTGAACTGGGGCATTGCACTGTGTGTGCGTGAGAGAGGGAGCGGCGAAGGGGAAAGAGCAGGGAGTGAGATGTAACGCTTTTTTATCTGGATGTCTTGGCAGCAGCGTTTATGAATTACAGAAAAAAAAGATTAGAGTTTCGGCTCCTCGTGCAGATCATCCAAAGGTACGGCTGAGTGACAAGAGAATGGATTTGTAACACCGGTGAAGCTTTTTTACCATTTTGTGAGCGAGCTTCTTATTGTTCATATGCTATCTCGCAGCTTTCTGTACACCTGGGGGATTAAATGATATCCACTCAGAGGCAGATAGCTGTTGCATCATCATTCACTGGAACCAGAATCTTTGTTGAAAACATTTTATTTGTTCCCAGCCTCGACGTGATGCTGATACCTCCAACACTGTGTATTATAAACACTACTTTACTATTCCATTCTTTTATAGGATATTATTATTATGCATTATTCAGTCGGGTGTTGGAGAAACATGAAGGTGACTTATTTCATGAGGTTACCAATGGAGCCTGGAAACCAAATACACACTTCTCGCGACACACTACCACAAAAAGGTAAAACCAGTGAGACCATGTTTGCGAGTTCCACATAACTCCTGTGCAGTGTTTTGCACAGGAAGTTGACTGGAAGTTGTGGATCATATTTCATCATCTCACCAGAATCTGAAACAACACGCCGCCAAACCAGCGCAGCTCTCTCCCATCACTTCTGGTCACTCCTGGCCTCTCTATTGATTTCCCGCCCTTGTTTTGTCACTCGCCCCGAATTTGCTGCCGACCTTGCTTTGCAGTTTGAAATACTGCCCCGCTGTTCACTGGCTTAATTGCGATCTTGCGGATACACAGGAGGATGTACACAAGCAAAACTCCAAGGGGAACACATGAAAATGTCATCAAGGAAAAGTCTATTTCCAAGCATATATCAAATTTCGCCAAAAAAATGACAACTTTGACCTTCGCTGTCCTCAAATCTACAGGAGCTGGTCTCATTTCCATCCTTACATTGTCCTCAATGTCTTAATCTAATGAGAACTCTCTGTTTCACTGCGCCCTATGTTCTCCTACACACCCATCATTGTTTTGTGGCAATCCTAATTACGTCCTGCAGGGCCGGCCTGATTGCTGCTGGCAATCTAATCCTCACTTTGGAGACTCGTAAAAATCCTAATATTGTGTACGTGCATGTGTGTGCACATAAAAGTGGGGATGGTGGCCAAGGTTTTCAGATGACATGAGGAATGAAAGTCATATAACCTCACGTGGGGAAATGAAGTGCACGCATGCATAAACACGAGTGTTGATGACTTTAATAGAACAGAAAGTGTAAATCATGTTCTTGTTTTTTATTGCAGAGTAGACCATCATGAAAGTTGGAAAACCAGAGAGCAAGTGACAGCTCTTTTTAAAAGATGTGACATTAGTGAAGCAGCAGACCAATGCAGACGTGATGCATTATTCAGCAAGACCATGAACAACCTTTGGAGAATGGTCAGTGACCCCCTCCCTTGGGACACAAAGCCACTTTTTAATGACGTCTTATTGGAGTGTAAGCGGATCCATCGCGACCCAGTATCCTGCCTCATATTCCTGAAATATTTTTTTCCGGTGACGTCCTCGAATGGAAAAAATCTACCGGGGCAGAGTTGAAGACACTTTTCTTCAAGTAACCGTGGATCAGATTGAAGTTCACCGAGCAGCTATTCACTGAGAACAAAACCTTTTGTTTACAGCCGGGTTTGAACAGAACCTTCACCTCATCTCAAGTACACCGCCAACAAACTGAAAACACTATTACCCCATCATTACCACTGGTTATTCACTCCCAATCACACTATAAATGCAGCAAATCTTCCAAGTTCATCCAATATTGCGAGAGAAAATGAAAATGTTCTGCTTACAGGCCTGAACAGTTCTATCAAGAGACTGTTTATTTCCATCTGAGGCCTCCTCCCTAAAAGATTTCTTTACCATCAAAAAGACTTAGTGGGAAATCAATGTCAAACACAAGGACAATGAAGAAAATCTGATGAAATTGATTAAAAAGACACTGAAAAGGTTGATTCAAGTTTCCCAAAAGCAAAATACTTTCTTTAGCTTTTATTGTAAGTATCACAGGAAGTCCGCTACCACATGACAGCACCCAGCAAGTAGGAATATTTGATGTTTCTACGTCAACTAGTCAGTCACACTAAGTCGTTGTTTTGTCCTTTAGCGTAACAACCATACATGCATGTTGTGTGTCCGAACCTCAGTTACGACCCAGAGGAGCGTCTCGTGATGTGGTGCCCCTGCAGAGGCGCACACTGTAAATCTTCAGCTGCTTTCAGATGTGTATTAACTCTTGTTGTTGATTAAGCCTTTAACATTTGTAACACGTGACTGACACAGACATTCTACCGACACGTTCAAGCTGAGTTCGGGCTGTAAACGGCTTTATGGAATCTCCACTGATGGGTTAGGTTAAGAAAAAAATTGTGGTTTGTTAAAATATTAAACACAGGGTTAAAGTTTTTGAAAGGTCTTGGATAAAAGAAACAATATTGTCTGATAAATTCAAATGGGACAAAGCAGCGCCTGTGAAAGACTTTTGTTTTGTCCGTCCACACAACCCCAGCCTCCTCCTGACAAGGACGTTGTCGCTCTTTGTGCTGCCTCACTCGACTCTCTCCTTCGCTCCCGTCATAATTACTACAGCTACAGGTCACCGCACAATAAAACCTAACTGAGGGTTGTAATAAGCTGCCGGCACAGACAACCTATGGTGCCCAGGATTTTAATGTGCCTTGCCTGAGAGGAGAAAAAATATCTGATATTGCTGCTGGAAGGACACTGCGAATGAACGTTTCTGCTTCATAATATTTACTTAATATAAACATCAATCATATCAAAAACAACTCGACACTGTAAACAGCCAATCAAACAAACAAGCAGAGCAACGGGAGAATATCAATCACTGCGGGTTATGAATATTTATATTTATCTATCAACACATTAGATTGATAGAGGCTCGGCCGCCAATTTGAATAAATCCCTGGTGTGGCGCTGGATCGCACCCCGACACCGTCACACACGTACAAACACACTGGCTAAGACTTTGATCCAAAGCCTCTTACAGGCTGATTTTTAACCCCCCCAAACGAGAGGCCACAGATCCTCCGCTCGGCTCACAATGCAAGACGCCCGGTGTCGTTAGCCGTGAGGATCAGAGCCCCGGACGACCAGAGGAGTGTGTCCGTGACTTAAGAGGTTTACCACCACTGGACACAGTTGACATGCATTAGATGGAGTTTGAAGTTGGTGCCAGTTAGAGCTGATTTATATGACTTCTGCTCTTTTTAAATGGAAGCGGCATCAGAGGTGTTCCCGTGAAAGCATCCCCCCCCCCCTGTAATACTCCTGAAGGGACTTCTGCTGTCGCATTCAGTAGTGTGTTAAAATGACCTTATCCTGATTTATGGTATTTTTCATTTCCTGTCACACCACAATAATGTTGAAATAGGGAGTCTGGGATTTTGCTCTAATATTTATACAATATCCTTTCCAAATCCAATTTAGTCCACTCAATGTAGCACAAATTGGATAATAAATATTACGGACGTAAATGTCTGCTTTAAAAAAATGTATGTACACAAGGGTAAGTGTGTGTATTTGTGTGTGTGTGTGTGTGTGTCTGTGAGGTTCAAAGGTGAAGCTGAAAATGTAAAACAATTTTCTACTTCCTGAGGACAAAAAAATGACTTGATACCTCAAGTAACCCGGTGGAGGCAACATGGCAAAAAGTTAATCACCGATCTATCAATGCTTTAGATCTAAGTACTTTAAAAAATGTATAAATGCACATTTTACAGTTTTGTGTGACTGCGTGTGAGACCGACTTGTTACATTTTCAGAGGAGCTTCCCAATAAAGTGCAATCCCATCTAATCCAGTAATCTAATCCAATGTTTCTGTCAGTGGTATTAAAGGCAATCGGGAATTCGGTAATCTTGACATGAAGAAACTGGATTTTCTTTAGTACTATAAAATTATTTTATTGGTTATGTAGGCGTCTGAGAGTGTTGAAGCAATATTTATACACGAAAGCTGGAATGTGTATTTTCTGACTCGCTCAAATGTAACACACGTCTTCAAAAGCCCGAAACTACACAACATAGCAACAGGATCAACAAACTAAGGACTAATTAACTTCCTGCAACACTAACAATGGAAATAATGTGAATATCTGACCACAGAAGATTTAAAACACTAGGAAACACTAGGAAGAGGTATATTAGTATACGTGGTCCATGCATTGAGTTATATTTTCTGAATTAATCTCTGTGTCTAAGATCGATCACGTCCATAATCTCAAAATATACAGTTTACAAATCACAGAAAACCTTAAAAAGTTCAGAATAAAAAAAAAACTTGGACCTTTTTACAAAATAAAACACAATTGATCAATTGCTTTGGAAAAATACAACATGCACGTTCTACAGTGCATATTTGTACGTACTACTGATCTGGTTTGTGTGTTATAAGTCATATTAGTGTGGGAATATGGGGAGTATTGCATTCCTCACACTGGAATGTGTATTTTCTGACCGTCTGAAATGTAACACACCCCCTCAAAATCCCCAAACTACACAACACAGACACAACACGAGCAGAGAATTTGCATCTACATGAATAAACTTTAAACACAAACAAGGGAATTAATAACGTTAATTCCCGGGGATGGAGACAATAACAAAATAAAACAAAAGTTACGTGCATGTGTGGTTTTTTAGAGACAATAGCTCCGCTGTCAAAACACCGAGAAGCTCCGATGCTTTTCCCCAGAAACCAGAGAACCCAAGCCGGACACTGGAAGCGGGACACGCGGGGGGAAAGTTGCTGCGGGCTCTCACCTTGTCTCACGCACTTGAGTCGCACCGGGTCCTTGCTGTGCTTGACCACGGCGTGCACGTCCCGGGTGGTGAGTCCGGCCACCGGGGTGTCGTTGACTTCCAGCAGCAGCTCGTCCTGGAGCAGCCGGCCGCTGTGGCACGCCGCGCCGCCCGCCGGCAGTTCTCCGACGACGGGGAAGAGTCCATGCTCCGCGCCGCCCTGCAGCTCCAGCCCCAGCCGGCCCTGCTCGTCCCTGCATAGGACGCTCTCGTGGACTTTGCCGGTCCAGTGGTTCTTCCTCCTTTTCAGGCTCCGGGACATGGCTCCGATCACATGAGTGCAGCGGCTGTGGGAGAAGTTTTCTTCGGTCGCTCCGTTGCGCGGTTCCCCCCCCCTTCCCTCCCCTCCACCAGCCCGGTGAAACACCGGAATGTGTCCGGTTTCAACTGGGAACCACAGATGTTTCCATGTCAGCGCGCACACACACTCTCACACGCACACTTAGATATATATACATGCATTTACACACACACATACACACATACACACACGCGCGCGCACAGCAGCTGGATCATCAGTCCGCGATAACTGAGAGCTGCTCAACTTGTGGTGCCTTCACGTGCCGCCTCTCATGTGGGAATTCACACTGTCAACGTGGGACACCCTGAGCTGACTCTGAACTCCGGAGATCATCAGCAGTTTCTCTCCAGGTGGTGCATTAGTGAATGCAGAGGGAAGAGGCTATCAGACACGACCTCCGGGTAAAATCCCTAAGAATTGGCTCAAGAGTTTACCCAGAGTTTTCCTTTCACACCGCCACAACGCAGCATGAGGTGGAGCAGCCTGGTGGAGTTTTACGGACCTTGTACTAGGAGGTAAGGAGGATAAAGTCTGTAAGAACTGCATGCACCTCCTCTGGATCAAATGCTCCGGAGGATGTCCTGCCGTGGTCTCACCTCGGGTCATGGCGGACATACTTGCCACGGAGCATATTGGAGAAAAAACTAATTGTGCAAACATCCCGCCAAAGTTTGTGTCTGAAAATGAGCTGTTTCCTGACATGCACTAAACTCTGCATAGTCCCCTGACATTCTCCTGAAGGGCTGCATGTAAGAATGCAAATGTCACTATCTCGCAGTTTTAAGTGTAGAAAAACCCAGAGATCCGACTTCCTCCTCAGGTCAGACTGGTAACAACAACAAAATAATAAGTTAAATGAATCATTGTTTAGCTGCATCACAGGGATTTTCTAAGATGCCAAAATAGTTTCAATCCCACAAGCGTTGGTTTGTAAGGCATCATTAGAAAAACACAATAAAAGCTCATATGAAAACGTTTTAAAACTCATCTGGGCAAATGAACTAAGAAACTGCGTTCAAATGCCTCAAGGAGAAGTTCTCAAATCCCAAACTATACAAAGTTGACAACTTTACGAGAAGTACCTAAAGGCAGCATCCAGCTCCAACCAACCCAACTGACCCGGATGTGAAGGCTGGATGAAGAGGAGGAGGAGAGAGAGGAAGAGGAGGAGGAGAAGGAGGAGGAGGAGAAGAGAGGCAAGGTTTTCCCCAAATCCAGCTTTCCATGGAAGAAAGGAAGAGGGACGGTCTTTCCAGAGAAATGGCCACAGAGCAGAAATAACGAGGGTTTAAACACCAGAAACTATTTATCTTGTATGACTTCTGCCTCGAGACACTTCAGATGATAAAAGCAGTGATGCCAGGACAGAATTATCAAACCATAACTTGCTATCACTTGTTTCCACACTCCTCCATCATTTACTTCCCCTTGAACGTGGAACAACATCAGCGTAATGGATGTTGTCCACTTTTCTCTGGGTGGTCAAGGACCCGCAAAGGTTAAAATCCAAGAGCTTGGAAAAACAAATTGTCATTAATATTAAAGTAAAATCTTTGGATGAACTTGAAGATTTTATTTCTTTCAATGCCCTCAAGGTCTTTGCTCAAGGGGCGGCGAGCGTTTCTCCGTCTCCTCACTGACGACGAGGACATCTCAAGTCGTATTTTTCATTCCCCTGAGACGGTGTTTATGATCAGTCATTCACCTGTAAGAGTTTTGTCATGTGCAAGAAGGAAGGGCTCCAAAAACACAAGGGCTCCTTGTGTTTATCTCAAACTGGAGGAACAGGGAAAAATCGAGTGTAATCCAACTTCAAACAAAAAGGGGTTGTTGTTTTTTCTTTCCCAGGGTCGACATGTTTCAAACTGTCAATCGGCTTTTGTGACGTCACCCAGTCGTCGGAGCTCGTTCCCAGTAATGATAGTTTGCTACTTCACCTCCGCGATGGTATAGATCATGCACGACGATAACAGCAATTCCTGGAGTTATCTGTCAGAGCACGTTAATCCTCCTGCCGCCGTTAAATCGTGTTTTTCTCATAACAAACGAATAATGAGTTGAGATAAGAGAGCTTGTTTCCCACACAGAGGAACGATCAGTGTGTCATTACCATCGGCTCTCATTCATTCTGGCTGGTTCTTCTGTTTTTGTTTTGTTTATCCGCAGGATGACGCAAAAACACAGAGCACAGAAGAAATACACAACAGAATTTCACGAAACCTGAAGGAACAAGAAAGGAGTCATTCAACTTTGGACAAATAGACGCATTTACAAACTTAAAGGACAGTTTGAGAAATAGTTTTCACTTCCTTCCTGTTGACAGCTAGATAGGAAGTTTGATAATACTCTAAAGCCTGAACATTAAACATGTACATTCCAAGTGAATTCACATATTTCCCCAAAACGACAAACTGTTCATTTAAAAATGGAAATAATATCGTTTTAATTGTAACATTAAATAGTGAAAAATCCCCCTGATTGGTAAATTTCCCAGACTCCCAGAAAATAATCACAGACATGACCTCAGTGTCCTCGGTGGTGGCTGCTCAAGGCCTGCAATTCAGCCCATTGAATCTTTTAATGCGTCTTATAAAACAGAAAAATCAGTAATCAAGACGACAGAAGCCACTTCAACGCTGCGTTACAATCAATTTCTCCTCAGAAAAGCAATTTTGCCGCCCTCGAGTCGCGAAGACAACAAAGCCGCAGACAATGCATCGCTCTCTCCTCCTCAGCGACATTTGGAGGGAGTGCATTCCAGAGGTGGCGGCTCCACGGAGGGCAAATTAACAAAAAGAAAAACAGGAAAAAGAAAACGAAAAAAGAATCGGGGAGTATTTTAACAAGGGCAGGAATTCCGGAGGCAGTGTTTGAACGAGGCGAGGAATGCTCTGCGCGTGGCAGAATGAGTGCCGGGGAGGAGAGGAGCATATCAGCAGCTGAGGGAATGAAAGAACTGGAAAAACAGAGAGGGATTAAACAGTGTAAAATATGCTGGGTCGGCTCGGGCCTGGCACAATGAGGCGGAGAGCGTGGGCCGATGAGAATCCACTCCGCGACTATTAAACATCAAGTACGTGTTAAGAGATTTTCAACCTTCCTGTTCGTGTAGCCGTCACTTTCCCTCAAAATGTGACACGCGGCACAAATGCAGCAGCAGCAGATTTCATATGGCAGGAAATGACTCCGTTCAGCCCATCAGTCACTTCCACACCGACCAGATGGGAGTTCATCGGCTCTGCCAGTGATGATTGCCCTGGGATTGCCACACTTGCCACACCGCTACATGATGTAATGGTTCCGATAGGCCCCATTGCAGGATCATTAAAAGCTGGTCAGGAATAAAGCGGAATCACCCGATGATGGTTTCCACTGTGGACGACAGAGGAGGTTTATCATCCACTTTGTTTTACGAGCCATTGTTTGCGATGAGGCCGCTTGTTTTTCTATCGTCACGCTCGATGCAGAGCGACTGAACAGAAGCGTCTCTTTCCAAACCCTCCGTGTGGTCACTTTGGGTTATTTACCTGTTTATTCCGCTGCCATCTGCTCGACCTCGCAGCCCAGGACAGGACGGGTCCTTCACTCTTGTCTCCTCTACAGCTTGACCCCCGAGGGAACGAAGGGGCTGCCAGGAGATGAGCAACTTGAGCTGATGGACTGCCAACAACTTCTTTGGCTTTACTGGAGCTGGCAGAGGAAAGAGGAGAAGCTGGGGACATCGTACAAGGTTAGAAAACGTGGAGGCAGAAGAGAGAATGGGGCAAAAACCAATATGTTCATGTTCTATTCCTTCATCGCTGAACTTCCTGGTTCAGACCGTTGAATGTAGAATAAGATGGACGATGTCTCTCCGCTTAATCCCATCGAACAAAAATGAAGCTCCAATATCCCGGATGTGGGTGCCACCATCTTCCGATCTTCGCCTCACAGGGTGTCCAGTGGTTATCGAGATCACGAGTCAGTCTCAGCTGTCAATCAGAAAGCCCCCCCCCCACCAACAAAGTCAAGTAGAGTGAGCGGGAGTACGACATTTCTCACTTGTTCTGGAAGCAGCTGGCCAATCAGAGCAGACTGGGCTTTATAAGGAGGGGGTCCTTAAAGGGACAGCAGCTAAAACCAAGTGTTTCAGACAGAGGCTGAAAAGAGGAGCTGCAGCAATCAGACAGTCTGAGGGGAAAGGGACATGTTTTCGGAACTTTAGAGCATGTGAATATTAAAATGGTTGGCCTAAATATGAGCACAACATTTCTCTTTTATAAAGAGCCAGGAGTATAGGGTACATATTGTACAGTGAGCAGTAGCCTCCTGCTGCTTTCTGTCCGTTGATGAATTGGTCTCGATGCTCTTAACAACGCAACCAATAAATCACAGACGCTCAGGGTGAGATCCGGGGGCGTCTTTGCACCAGGTTTGATTTGATTGTCCTCTGTTTGATTGCTACTGTCTTTTACCTTCACTTGTGACCACTCTCCTGATTGTCTCCGCCCTGCTCTGCTTTCTGATTTGTAATTATTCATGTCCTTCCTGTGGCTTTCAGTCGGGCGGATTCAGGCAGGATTCCGGTGTCGTCTGGCTCCCAGCAGGGACGCCACTTCACAAGTCACTTCCCCGACATCCAGTGTCCTCACCTCACCTCGCCACCGCCATTCTCCTCGTCCTATCAGCTCAGGCAGATAAGTACCCTTTCCTACAGCACGGGCTTTTAACTGCCTCAGAGTCCCCGAGCTCTGCTCCGGCAAAAACACCCGCTCGATAACACCATTGCCGTGCAATCAACAGGATGACGGCTTGATAAGACTTCCACAAGCTGCCTCTCATATCCCATCACAAAGAGACGGGTCAGACCAGAAGACAGCGGCTCTACGTCTGTTCGAGATTGCGTTTGATATTTCCTGGGAAGAAAATCGATTAGATCAGTATCCACATTCTGAACGATAAACCTTTTACTCGCTCATAAAGATGTTGGATTTGGTTAATAATATTTTGTCTGCATGTCGTATTTTGGACGATTGGGAGAATAAAGCTCTGTGCAAGTCAAAGGGATCGGTTTTAATGCTCAATAAAACACACAAACACACACACAAACACACACACACATATATTACTCTGCATATTTACAAAGAGACTGTTATTAATCCTCTTTGAGAAAAATATATATGACTCATATTTAGAACTTTTAGTTTGGTTTATATCCCACATATTCTGAGCTATACAGCAGCCAGCTACCAGGGGGCGATCAAGGGCCTTTTGGTTTCACTTTTGGGCAACCTCGCTGTCATGCATCTGTACACATGCTTCAAACGTTTGCATATTCTTGTATATGCACTTCTTCTTTTGCAGAGATGCTTGACTCTGGGTGTTTCATCACACTCTTGCATAATTCCCAAATTTAAATCGGGCAAATGGCAGCATCTTTTTTTTAATCCAGCATTCAAACACCAGAGCAGCTTGATCTAAACAACCACGAGCTGAGACAGAGGGGCATCCAGAGTTCGTGCAGGGGGGTGCCGGAGAGGTCAGCGGCATCGGAGACACACCGACTGGCACCTCTGTGAAGGCTTCATACAGAAAGTTGTTCTTTATGTTTAAGATATGCCAGCATAGCAGAGTTGAGGAGTTGAGCCAGGCTTTCAGAATCCTTCACATTAACATTCAGACCTCGCAGCGATACAAGCATCGTGCCCCTTTGCCCTCCCCGGACCCCGTTCTGCCCACAGTGGAGGAGTTTGTGTTTTGTAGACAGATCTCTTCGCCTCCAGCTGATGGACGCCGCTTGAGCCTCGCTCCGCCGCTCGGTGATTGGACGACCCCAGGCGAGCTTCTCCCGGAGGCCTTTTTGGGTATTCTGCTCACAGAGCCCCGTCTGAAGACCCCCATTGATCAGCGGCTCCTTAAGATCCTCTCTCCTCGTTTAGTGAGGAGTCACTGTTACATCACTGCCACGGCAAAATGGATAAATGCTCATCTGATTTATGAGGCAGTGGCCGGCTGAGGGCAGAAGTGACTTCCTCATCTCACAAATGTATGTCTTTATATTTTATATTTGAAGCGCAGCTGCAATAAAAGTTATTACGTGTGGCCATGGAGCATTTTGGAAATTGGTGGAACGATTCCAGCTGCAATAAATGTATGTATATATATATTATGCCTTGTATATAAAAATGTGTATACAGTGTGTAGATAGATGGACAACAGGGCAGGAGAGGAGACACTCTGGCGGAGCTACTTGATTTTCTACTCTGCACAAGTCTGTAATCTGGGAAAACATCGAGCTAAGGTCGGGTTTAGACGCTTGTTCGAATTTCTCGTTTAATTAGAACGAGCTTAGTTTAATGGCAGCTCCCCAAAAGCATCTTGATCCCCCCCTGGTGGCTGGCTGCAGTATAGCTCCTAAACCCGGCCTCCACCATGTTAGAGGATGGGACATGGACCTAACTAAAGATTGTAGAGTTTTGATGATTTAACGATGGGATGAAACGTCATGATTGGCAGCTGAGACTCGCTGGTGATTGGTCAGAACCTTGATGCCTTGGCTCCACCCCCTGATCACGACTCAAAATACGTTAAAAGGACATCTTTGATATTTTGGCTTTATTTCTGTACAACAGGAGGAAGTGGAGATTTGTAGTCTATCTTTATATACGGCCTTTGTTTAATACAAACTGTATATATCTATCTATATATTGGCGCTTTCTCTGCTTCATTAACTCACCTGAAGGTTGCGTTCTCAGCACAAATGAGAATTTCAACCTCTGACATCACCTCAGGCCCTCACATCCCCTTTTTACTGCCACGGCCTAAAAAACTGAAAACCACCACCTCTCCAAAAACCTGCCACATTAATCACACGCCTAATTCTTATTCCTCACCCTGCTCCCATTCTCCCTCGAGCCTTTCTGACGAGGTAGCACCCACCTCACCGCACCTCGTCTGTCATGCAGATGCAAACCCACAGCCTAATTATTCAGCCCCGATATACGTGTTAACAGCAGCCGACACGGCAAGTCACTCACCCCCAGTCAATAAATATTCTCTTTGCTAAGATTAGAAGATTTCACATGACCTAGATATTAAATCAAGTTATTGTTCCAGCTCTGTCATGCAACATTTTCTCCACCAGTGAAGGGAGAGAAGAGAGAGAGAGAGAGAGAGAAGAGAGGTGAGGAGGAGGGATGCAGAATCAAACTGATGATTTGGTGCAACAGGGACCCCTGGTGGACGATGAGGGCTAGGTTTGAGGGCTCGGCTTTGTCTCCATCTCCATCTTCTCCACGTTCAAAGGTTCATCAAAGGACAAACTGCAGCTTCTCCTTCACAATGAACACCACTGATTATAAAACTGATTTAGAATAATTACACTAATGTTTTCTTACTTTTTAAGCAGATTATTATTATTATGATTTGGCTGTTTCATAATGAAGACGATGAGATTTTTTTTGTCAAATTTCCTTTTCAAAAAATCAAGAATAACCTTTGACACTAAACAGTCACAGGGTGAATAATTAAATGTGTATTTGAATAAGGTATTAAAAAGTTAATAATGTTAATATTCAAAATATAATAATTAAATTCTACTGCGTTTTCTCATCTAGTGTATTTGAAGGTCAGCAACGCAGTGCGCCCTCGCTCACCCAGGACACATAATCCCGCCCCTCACCTTGACCATGTGTTTGAGTGACAGGTGTAATCATGGTCCAAGGCTGGTGGACGTCTGCTTTAAGAAGGTGGGGTGAAGGGGGTTGTAGCAGGTCTTCATGCCACGATGCCACTGAGGCTGTGTTCCCCTTAATCCAGCCCAGCTGCAGCCTTGCCGGGCAGGCAGCATCCTTTATGCTCCCAGTGCTGCGTGGAAGAGGAACGACTGGTTGTGCATCAGAGCAGAAGATTTAACCGTCCTGTTACCTTCAGGCCGGGCCGCCAGTCACTCAGAGCAGAGCAGCCGTCCGGAGGCCGCCACTGGAGGTGTACATCACATCCAGCTGCCAACCACTGTCCATGAATCAGAGAGCCGGGGGGGGGGGGGGGGGGGGGGGTATTCATGAAAAGCAATTAACACAACAGATTTGGAGTCGATAAGCTCTTGATGAATGTTAATCACAGGAGTTTTTCCCCTCTGTTAAAACACAGGACGACCTGCTGTTACAGAGCAAACGCAGAACCAGCGGTGTTGGCTCAGAGCGGATCGGGGGTTTGTACTCACAGCAGGGGGTTGTGGGTAGACATGGCTGCAGGTGGAGGGGGGTGAGGCATTTACGGCAGATTTGAATAACTCCCGCAGGAATATGTCGGAGTAAAGCCCTGCAGGTGAAGAGGATTTCCTAAAGTCTATGTCAGACAGATAAAAAAGAGCCAACTGAATTTCAAGTACTTAATTCAAGGTACGAGTCAGAGCCCAGAAATTCACGATCACCAAAAGAAATGCTGCTTTCTGATGTTTGTTTTCCTGCAGTTTAGCAAATAAAAAATTGTTTAATGCCTGATGCTTTAAGAGATCTGGAAGAATGAATATGTTTTTATTTACGAAGAAATAAGAGACTATTACTCTTATTCGGCAATAGCAGATTCTGTGGTTGCAAATTAAATCCTAATTTCAAGTGTAGTAAAGCTGGAGCTATGCTAGTTGTTATTCCAGCTTGTAAACAAGGAACATCAGGAGGAGCCTCCACCCTGAGCCAGGCAGAGAGGTGGAGGACGTGGAGGTGGAGGACGTGGAGGTGGAGGACGTGGAGGACGTGGAGTCAGCTGCGTGTGAAACAACTGGCGTATGTTAAACGAGTGCAGACACCGACACAGACAGGAAATGGAGTGAGACGTGTCAGACTTTAACAAAGTCCATTAAAAGTGTCATTAAATCTGCATATGACCCGGGATGGAAAAGGTTGTTAAAAGCTTAGCGGATAATTTGAGCAGCGGCGGAGTTCGAACCCCGGTGTTTCTCATTCAAGGCTAAACTCCGCCATCAGTATTCAGACAGGATGAGTTATGGCCTTGTCCTGCCCGAGCCGCGAGTGTCGAGCAGATTAGAATTCTGCTCCGAGCCCGAGGACGTGCAACGGGAGGAACTTTTCCTGCAGAGTCGGTAAAGAAGGAAAAGTTAAAGAACAAAAGAAAAAGCAGCAAACCCTGCAGACCACTTCCTGATGACTTTCAGCCGGTGGGACAGGTGAGGGAGATGTGAGATCAGAGTGGTTTCAGCAGAGGACGGCTCAAACAAAGATGGCTCCTATTCTGCCTGACCTGCCTTGTGAGTGTGCGGCTTTCCTCTGCCATTTGCTGCTACGCTACAACTCCTTTGTTTTTTGCTGTGACACAAACATAAGATATTAGCTTCTAAATGAAATATCAGTTAATTGTTAAGTCGATTCCTTTAATTCTGGATGCAGCCTCACTTCACCTGAGCCGGCCCCCTTCAGAACCTTGGCTCCTCCGCAGCGCTGATTAATCTCTGATCCAGCTCATCCCCACCAAGTCTAATTCCAGGAGCTCAGATATGACACCGTGGGGGGGTCTTTGTGTCTTTTCTCAGAGGGGAGGTCCGACAGTTTAGCCAAACACAACCGAATCGTTATTGAATGAAAAGTGAATCTGATACAGATATTAAACCTCTCTCTCTCTTTTTTTCTCTTTGTCTCTTGCTCCTTTTCTTCATCCCCGATAAAAGCCAACCAATCGTGCAACAGCTTCAGTAAACGTCTTCTCCTGATGACACGCTTTCTGCATCAGCAGCGACCGTCCCTAAAAGGACTCCATTGCTAATTCTGTTAGACACGTGGTGACGAGTCGCCCTCTTCCTCGCTTCTCCTCCTCCTCCTCCTCCTCCTCCTCATCCTCCTCCCTCCTGGTCAAAAAGACATGAAAAGCCTCAGAGTCTGACAGAGCAGCTGAAAGTGACGGCTGTCAAAAGCCAAACACTCTCACACACGGCCGGCGCCTGTCGTGAGACTCTTTCACGACGCCCACAGAATCCAGTGTGATCGTGACACCACCGAGTCGGAGGCTGCACGCCGCTGACTGACACTTCAGGACTCGAGCGAGATGCATAAATTGACAGAAACCATCTTGAAGACACTTTTTTTTTCACTTTTTGGTTTGGCCCATGTCCCATCCACTGACACATAGGAGTCGGGTTTTATGAATACTGCGGGCAGCCACTAGGGGGCGATCCAGACTGTTTGGCTTCACTTTTGCGGAGAGCCATCTTTATTTTAAGTCTATATTTACGGCAAGTCTTCACTACAACGCCACCAGGGGGCTCCTGAGAAACAGTTAAGAAAAAAAAAAACAGATTTAATTGTGAGACGACAGTAGAGTGATTCAGAGCAGAGGAAGTGGAGGGAGCGTGTTCTCCCCCCCACCAAACAGACGAGAGGGATTCTGGATGGATTATGAGCTTTAGCAGCCCCCCCCCCCCCCCCCCCCCCACCGGATGGACTTTATTATTAGCCTGCTGAATATATCATTATGAAAATGTCTCTGTCTGACGCGCTGTGTAGAGTTGCATCTTTCATCAAATGGCTTCTCTGGTGCTGACAGGTTGGATCCTTGTGGAGCGAGGAGGACGGAGGCTGGGACCTCTCGGGGGGGGGGGGGGGGGGAGGGTTGTTTCGGTTGTAGCGCATGATGCAACAACATTAGCAAATCCAATGCAATCTGACTCTGTGCAATATGACCCAATCAGAACGTAACCAGAACAAAAGAAACAGAAAAGAAGCTCGTAGAAAATCCAGAGCTTGTAAAGTTTAGTTCTGAGCAGAAAAGGTGATGATTTTTCTATAAAACGTAATAAAAATGATGTGACATGTGCCAAGAAAAACAGATATTATCAGGCCCTCCTCCATCTTGGCTGACAAAGAAAATTGGACTCTAAGTTGGGTAAATCGGGCTGTAAGTCCATGCAAAGCCACTTGATGGATTTGTGCAAGCAACCCCTGACTGTGACATGTATGTAAGCTCATGCCCAAACACGTCCACTGAACATTTTTGTCATTCGAAGAGAAGAAATGTGACAAGACACGATAAAACTGCACCTCTCTCATTAGAGCCACAGCTGTTTTAAAGTGACCTACTTGCGGAGACGTGAATGACGTCTCGTGTGAAGACGAGTGACGGAGGCAGCGAGATCAAATCTTCCTCTCTCATCTCGGGGTGTTAACGGTGTACTGATTCATATAATGCATATTTTCTGTCTGGATTCTGCAGCTGCTCCTCACAAATCTTTTATACCTTTTCTTCCAATCTTTCTGCTCCGGTCTGACGCTGCTCCCCCCTCCTCCTCCTCCTCCTCCTCCTCCTCCTCCTCCTCCTCCTCCTCCTCCTCCTCCTTTCCCCAGAGGCCAAACTCAAGCGTCTTAAATCTGCTTTATTGATCTAATTTCTGAGAGTCCTGCTGCCGTCACTGACAAATGAAACTCTGGGAGATTCAACAGCTCACAACACGTCTCTCTCACCGAACCACCAAAGACACGGAGATGGGCGGCCGCCTCATTTCCTCCCTCCTGCGTCTCAGAGCAAACATGATGAATAATTGAATTCTCTCTGGACAAACACAACTCATGATTAAAAACAGACTTTGACAACATTAAGTGCTCGACTAACACAAATCAGCGGTGGTGGTGGAGATAGCGGGGCGCAGACAGGAAACTGCAGGGGTCCAACAGCCGCGCCCTGGGGGACGACCTTGCTTGTCCGAATAGATTTAAACGGAATGAAAGAATAAATGGAGGAATTGTTGCGGCGTCTAATAGAGATGAGCTCCCTCGCTGTTTGTTGTGAGTGCCGTGGGATGGCCGGGGCCCTCGCTGTGGCAATGGCTCTTCACTTTTACTTCAGAGTGTCCAGCAGGAATACCAATGAGATATTCAGAACTAGGACTACGGCTCCTCAAAGCTCCTTCCCAGAGCGGCTCTGATACGTCTCTGACCGGCTCGCCCTCCGCCTGCAGGTGGGGGGGTTAAGTGGGAATATTAGGCGCGGATCAGAGAGATGATTTGATTTGGTGTGAAGTTGCACTCGGGTCTAAAGACTCTCCTCGGCGATGTGTCGGGACTCAGAACACGCGGCTGCACACGGTATTAACAGATACATCTCAGCGAGGACTCAGTTTCTCTCTCGGTGGTGGGAAGTGATAATGTGGCGACAAAACATTCATAGAATCAAGAATTAATGAGGTGTGAATGAAAATGTTTTTAAAATGATGTATTTTTAGATTACTATAGGAATCAGACTTGTTTGAAAGTGTATTTATGTTTTTAGCTTTGACAAAATCTGGCCATAGATTTTGTCAAAGATCAGTTCAGGGTTTAATTTAAATATCTTTTGACAGATATGAGTTTGTTTATGTTTTTCGTTACATATTCAATTTGCACATGTTTCTTGTGGGATTCCTTTGACACTTGAAGAGCACTGGAACTGCAGCAAACTTTTTGATCTCAACTTTCAAACCTTTATTTAAATAACTCCACTACTCCAAAGAAAGAACATTTCAATACATATTTAGCAGGAAAGTAAAATGTTGCAAAGGTGTCGACCAGGGTCATGACCCCTGAAGGTCAACCCTGCTCTCCTGAACTCGTCTCTACCACTGTTCCCTCTTTTTCCTTTTTGCACATTATGTCGCTAACGCTGTTCTGGGAGCAGTGAAATGCACTCTGCTGCTCCGGCTAATGGCGCTGTGAGTAGGTGTCGAGGCGGCTGCAGAGGGCCGGAGAGGCACAGACAGAAACAGGCACAGACAGAAACAGACTGAGTGACTCTGAGTGCCGGTTCATTTACAGGCGAGTGTTGAAAACCTTTGTTGTCTTTACACCTGCGTCTCACTCGAAACGAAGCGACATGGCGTAGTACCTCCTGCAGTATCTGGACTGCTCCCACTTCTTATCACGCCTCGCTTGACCAACCCCTCTCTCTCACCTCTTCACATTTCCATTCTGGACTCTTATCTCCTCGTGTCACAGTGAGCCGGGGGGGGGGGGAGATAAGACCTGAGCAGCAGCAGCAGCAACAGAAGAAGTGTGGAGTTTCTTTTTACTCATCAGATATCTCAGGTGATCTGGACGCTGCAGCTCTGAAACCGTAACTTTCTATTGGGCTTTAAAAAAACATGTACTGAATATTACACATAATTTCTATTATGTGATCCAAAGATGAGGTAATTCAATTTTGAATATATCCGGGTCAGGGATATTGAATTGCCCAATTCTTTTATAAGGATTCTTTTCTTGCTTTTCTTTCTTTTTGCTTCATTAAATGATCTGTACTTTTATATAATAATTCAGAACAACAATTTTCATTACCTTAAATTATTATATTATTTCATAAGTTAAATTCATGGACCTGTTGTGTGACGGGAGAATGGACAGGAGCAGTTTGATGATTTCAGAGATAAGTTGTAAATAAGCTTCCAGGTTAACTTCACGCTCACTGTTGGTATTTAGGGTATATTAAGTTTTTAGTAAATCTGGATTAACTCTGCAGCTGTTTACAATTGGTTTTATGAATAAAGTGGTTTAGAATGTGTGTAGAAAGAAGGGATTTCCTTTTTCTCTTCGTGTGCAAATGGTCATGTTGGTAGTCAGCGTGGAGAAGTGGATTTCATTATAACAGATCAAAATGGAGAACAAAATAAATCCCAAGTTGTGATAAATTGTAATCGTCCTTTAACGTTAAAGACCAAAGAGGACGTTAAGTGTTTATGAGGCTGTTTCCATCTTCGTCCTTTCATGTTCCTCGTTGGACCCGTCTGTTGGACCGCTCCCCTCGTCAGCTGAGTGGACGGTGATCACTGGGAGAGGGTCGTGCATAAGAGATGAGTCGTGAAAACATGGGAAAGTGCATATGATGAAAGTGTGTGTCTGTGAGTGCATATGTGTGTTTTTGGCAATGGATAGGCAGGAAACACTTGACTACAACTATGACTTTTCTAGTTTTGTCTACGTCCCATCTGCTTAAGACTGTAAATAACAAGACTGGCCCTCAGCTGTAATTCTCCCTCTACGTTAATGAAAACTGAATTTGAAGTGAAGTTGTTAACGTGAAGCCAAAGGCCTGAAAGTTAATTTAGATGTTAAAATAATCCAGTGATCCTCCAGAGGTTTTAAAAGGTCACTGATGCTTCTGTCTCGTCTTTAAACTTCAGATCTACAACACGTCCTCACGGCTCCACTTCATTGAAACTGCAGCAGGAGAAGGTTTTTAATTGCTGCCATTTGTCCTCAGGTTTTATTGTCTTATTTTGTTTACACCGTGGAGTTAAGATTTAACTTGTGTTGAAGGGTCAGGTGGAGGTTTTTACGAATGTTGGGCCCTGGTGGGTGTTTTTAACGTCACGGTTGTTAGACGACCACTGAAAAAATAAAACTTTAAAAGATGCTGTGTTCTCTGGGCTTTTCAGAATTAAATCCGTATTTCCCAAAAAGTGCGAGAACGATGCAGCTGAAAGTTTGCCGTCCAAGATGGATGAAGCCGGGCTGTCGGTGCGCGGGGGGGAGGGGGGGGGGGGGGGGGGGTTTGAAATGTAGCGTAGCCTGCCCGTGGTCTGCTTATGTCTCATTAATTAAAACGTGGAAGCAGAAGAGCAGCACAGAAACCTCTTATGACACGATTTTCAAGTCAGCCTTTTCCCTTTAATCTTTCTCTTGGAGACTATAAGGGTCGGAAATTCAAAGCGCTTTCATATAGCGTTTGTTATGTTTATGTTAATTGCAGCTTTTCCTCACAGTGACAAATTAGACGTAAAGCACTATTTTTCTACTTAAGATTGAGGTTTTTATCTTTTCTTTGTTTGCAGTGTCTGTTACAAACTTCTACCTCCAGACAAGGATAATAATTAATTCCTAATCTTATTCTGCTCATCACAGAGCCATTACAGCAGGAGGAGGATTCTAGAAATAATTAAACACAACAGAATGCGTAAAGTGTGTCGAGCAACTATCTGGACACGGTGTGTTTGAGTGTGACTCGGCAAAGACTTCTGCTGAATGTGTGTGTGTGTGTGTGTGTGTTCGTCCAATGAGGAGGAAGCGTGTCTTGCTCACGCTCCACTGAAGCATGAAAAACACTGTGGACAAGCGGGCCGGCCTCCACATCAACACACACTGTTGGTCTGACGAGATTTCAACCTCCGGTTCCCCTCGGGTCTGAAGACTGGAGAGAAGTGAGCAGAGGAAAACCACTTCATTATAATCTCCTCATCTCATCATGAGCTGGGAGATGGGAGCTGCTTTTTATACGAGTTGATTTGAGTATTGTTTTAATTTCTGATATTTTCTATATAAAGCATGGTAAATTAAATGACTGTTATCTGCACAGCTTCTAAATTTCATCTCTGCAAAAAGAGAAAATAAGAGAGAGAGAAACTCGTGAAGAAGAAGTTTGATTGACATGTTTTCTGATTCGGCACAAACATGTCTCAGCTGCAGCAGAGTGAAGCTGCCATGCTGCCATCTGCTGGTGGAGAAGTACAGTTAATGGAGCCTGGACTGGTTTAATGGGACGCTCACAAATAATAATAAGATGACAATCCAGTCAAGATGATTGTGTAAAAAATCATATCATCATCATCACATGAATTTAGAAAGAAAGAGTGCCAGCCACCGAAGTTCCAACACACCTACACACACACATACAACACCACACACACAAAGTACCACAGCTGTCATATCGATTCAGAAGCGTCTCCTCGCTCCTGCAGCTCAGTCAGTTCCTCTTATTGGTCTCAGTCCGCTCACAGTGGCGGCCGCTGATCGACCAATCAGACGCCTGCCTGCAGGTACGTCTCACAGCTCTCCCTACAGCTTAATCCACTTACCCTCTAATTGCTGGAGTGTGTGAGGAGGGAATGTGACGCAGCCTCATTTTCCTTTTTCCTTATCTCATCTGAAGCCACTGAGCCAAACTGGTGAGTCATGAGGCCACAAATGTTTGCGCTCGGCATCAGCCCTGTGACACGACGAGGAGGATTGTGGGTAGTAGGTTTGGAGCTGTGTCTCAATTCAGGGGCCTCATCATTCAGAGGACACGTCCTACAGTCCTGTGGAGGATCCTTCGCATCGGGACAGTCGAGTGATCGCTCTTCAAACGCAGCCTGCGAAGGATGCGGCCTCCGAAATGAGACACAGGTTCGATTCCCTGGCATGCGGGATGTTATTTTGTGCCGCCATCAGATACCTGAGACGCGACATATTGATTTCTTAAATAGCGACTTCGTGATTCAGCGTTATTGGAAACCACTGCTTCTCATCTCGTCGCTCTGCACTGGAGCAAGAAGAGGACGCACTGGGAATCCTCCATTAAACTGGATCCAAACCATCAACTCACCGAGAAAACAGGAAGTGAGCAGTAGACGCACTTCAAGGAGACATCAGCTCATTTCCCCCAAAAAACAACAACTGTGATCGCCCGGATGTTTGTGTTCCTGCTGTGATGACATTGCGTTGAGGCATGTGGGGTGTGCTCGACAACACACACGACAATGAACAACACACACACACACACAAAGCTTCTGACGGATGCCAACCACGACTGTCCTCGGTTGATGTGCTGTTGCCAGAGCAACACGGGGGTCCTCGCCGTCATCACACGGAGGTCTGGGTGATGCCGGTGCAGGAGTTCTTTAAATAGCCCTCGACGGGTCACATGACGAGGAGGACAACCTTTACGGAGCGTGAGATGTCCCGCAGAGATAATAGCCTCTAATTAGAGCAGGCTTTTCAAAATAAAGGAAGAGAACTAGTGAGGCAGAGCGATTGTGCCAAAAGTAAATAGATGCAACAAATAACAGACGAGGCAAATTAAATCTAGATAAGAGAAAGTTCGCTCGAGTTAAGGTTCATTTACGGAAATGACTGGAGCCTTCTGTCCGATCCTGCATTAGTTAGACTCTTTGGTGGGG
>NC_084967.1:14039795-14151005 GCF_949316205.1 Platichthys flesus
CCCATGTGACTGGAGTGGACCTTTAGTGTTCCGTCCGCAGTGGGCACGCCGGAATGTTGAGAGGTGAAAACTCTGAGAGGGAGAGAGACAGAGAGAGGGAGTGAGGGTGAGAGGGAGAGAGAGGGAGAGGGAGAGGGAGAGAGAGAGAGAGGGTGAGAGGGAGAGAGGGGTGAGTTGGAGAGGGATAGAGAGGGTGATGAGGGTGAGTTGGAGAGGGAGAGAGAGAAAGGAAGAGAGAGTGAGAGGGAGAGAGAGAGAGAGAGAGGAGACTGGAAGAGAGAGGGAGACTGAAGAGAGAGGGAGAGAGGGGGAGAGGAATAGAGAGAGAGAGAGGGAGAGAGGGTGAGAGGGAGAGAGGGTGAGTTGGAGAGGGAGAGAGGAGAGAGGGTGAGAGGGTGAGCTGGAGAGGTAGAGGGAGGGGGAGAGGGAGAGAGGGAGAGAGGGTGAGTTGGAGAGGTAGAGGGAGAGAGGGTGAGTTGGAGAGGTAGAGGTAGAGGGAGGCGGAGAGGGAGAGAGGGAGCTTTAATTTATTTCTCATTTGATGACCTTGTAAATCATCCCGTGACCCCTTCGTTTTATCTTGTGACCTCTTGCCCCCCTCCCCCTTAAAAAACGAACTGGTATCGAACAACAAGATGCACCATCACACATTTAACTGACACAGGATCAGAGAAACCACCGATGAGGCCGGAGGAACGCTCAGAGAGCTGCAGGGAGTTCTGACACATCACATGGAGAAAGAGGAGCGACTGATGGAGGACAGACCAGGAGAAGAAAGTTATTCCAGGTCCAGAAGGTTCTCAGTGAAACGCCTCAGCTCTGAACCCCCCCCCCCAGCTCCTGCGTCCGACTCCCAGGAACATCAGGAGCTATTTATAACGACTCCATCCTCTCGCTGTGGAGGAATATTCGCTCCGTTCTCCCTCCCTCTCTCTCTCCTCTCGCTTCCTCGCTCACTGTTGCCATGGAGCGAGGAATCAGTGACATCACGGGGAAGTGTGTGTGTGTGTCTGTGTGTGTGTGTGTGTACGCTTGTGTGTCTGTGGAGATGAAAGCTGGAATCTGCGGACTGAATGAACACGGCCAATGAATATCAGGTGACGAGCAGAAGCACTGATGGCAGACAAACTCACACACACACACACACACACGCATACAGCATCCTGAACGACGCACAAATGCACACGTACAAACACCTAAACATTCCTCCCACCCACACACAGACACTCAATCTGTCACACTCAGAGCTACACAAATACATGAAGATGACGGAAAAGGGAAGCTAATTGGGTTTGATGACGGTGAAGGAAGTTGCCGTCTCCAAGATGTCATGACACACAGCTTCAAACAGGATTCTGATTGGTAATTGGACACACATGCACACGCACACACGTGTACACATACGTACACACACACAGATACATAGGTTATATGTCACATTTTTATATTTCTCTCTGATGAGAGAAAATGCCAAAGATTTCTGAAGTAATTTCACGGTAATTGCAAAATATAACAATACTAAATATTATATTATAAAATTATTATTCATAAGGGGTGTGTTTAGGTAAACAGGGAAAATGCTGAATACAATTTGAGGTATTCAGTTAACAATAGCACAACAGAAAGAAAATAACATTCACTTCTAAATGTGATTTTTTTTAATATCTTGTTTTTATACTCTGCCACACTCGTCTGATAAAGGAAACATTCTGCTCATCTTCAGATTCATAATAATATGTTTTGTGTAACTAATTGAAAAGGTTATTAATGCTCTGATGTTCAGACCTTGACCTTTGACCTTGCACAGACAAAGTCTAATCAGTTCATTTACAGTCTGAGGGAACGTCTGAACCAAATTTGAAAAGACTCCCGAGAGTTTTGTTCTTTTAAATGTCAAGTTCAAAGGGCAGAACATATATTTTGTGGGATCAAAGCAACCTTGACCTTTGAACTTGGACGACTACAATCCGTAAAGAGGGACCGTGATGTGACCCTGATGGTAGAAATCAAAGCCCCTTGTCGTGAGAATGAGTTTGTGCACATACTGGAGGCTCTGTAGTGTCTCCTCATCCACTGTGAGGCGAGACAAATACTTGGCACGATGACAGAAATACAATAAATGTGCTACACAAGTAGAGTTGTTGTTTAATTTTAGTGTGGCCCTTTAAATAGCTGTGGCGAGCCGACTGTAAGCAGCCGTGACCCGGGTGGTGGGAGGCCACTTCAACCGGCTCGGCCAAACCCACTGGCCCCGGAGAGAGTGATCAAGGAGAGAGACGGTAAACAACAGAGAGAAAATGCCTCCATTGTTCCATCTATTTACACCCTCCCCCTCCTCCTCCTCTTCCTCCTCACACACCAGACACACAAACACACACACTTCAGACATTCTCCACCCTCACGTTATTGCGAAGTGACGCCTCAACAGTGTCACCCCTGTTGCTCTTACACTGATACATCATGGCCGCCCCCTCGTTCGCTCCGTCTTCTCGCTCTCTCATCTTTATAGGTGCTATAAATACAGCATATGCCCAACCCCCCCCCACCCCACACACACACACCTTCCTCACCCTAGTTCACACACTTCAACTTCCCCAACTGGCAGCACCCGTGGGAGCCGGCATCGCACAAATGTATCTCTCATTTATCTTCCTCAGACTCGCTCCACCTTTCAAGTGTCAACCTGTAACTCGAGGAGGCTGGGGGCGTTGGAAGTACTCAAGTAAAAGTAAAAGTACCACATTCACTTTCCCGTTTGAGTTGAAAGTAAAAGTACCAGCCTATTCTGTTCAATACAAGATTTGTGTCATATTAATGCTGCAGAGGATGCTCCTGCAAACGCTGTAATATTCACTTCCAAACGTCCATTACCGTTTTAAAAACCTCTCTCATTATTAATTACACATTATGTGATCTTTGCTGATATGTAGTGCAGTCAAATTGGAAAAGCACTTCTATCTCAGGCGAGGACAGACACATGTACGCCTCCTCAAGTCAAAACAACTCTGAGAAAAACAGCTACAATATTCATGAGTCATGAGTCGCTGACGTCAGCAACTATAAACCCATTAACACAATGTTACAGTCGACACTAAAGCAGCAGCCGTTAATGTCAACTTGTCAAATGTTGAACTTTGGTTCACCACCACACAGAGGTTACTTCTGATTTTTAATTATTTACACGTCAGTCAAACCTGATACTTATTCTTTGTTATTTTGTGATAGCTTTTGTAAAGAGGTGTAAGGGTGTTGTTTAAACACATAAATACAACACATTCTGTTCATGGTCTCTTTGTTTGTTCAGGGTTCCCACGCTTTCCTTGAAAAAAAATTCCATGCTACCTCCTGATTTTCCAGGTACCATATTAAGTGATGATCTATTGGCCCCTGAAGCTTTCCGCCCCCATCCGCGTCCCCCTCCCCTCACAACCCCCTAGGACACCTGACTACTGACTTGATTTAAAAGATGTTCCAGTCAAGTCTACATTGTAAATGCTTAGAGTTTATGTCTTATTGATATATACATGCATGAAATAATGCATGAAGCTGTATATGAACCATAATTTATTGAACAGGAACTTTGAGACACATGAGGACTGGGATTGATATATGTTCTCTCTTCCACTCCTCTCCTATCTCATCCTGTCTTCTTCTCACCACACCTCCCCTCTCGTGTCCGCTCCTGTCTTCTCTTCCTACTCTTCTCAACTCCTCTCCACTCTTCTACCTTTTCCTCTGTCATCCTCTACACTTGTATCCTCCTCTCTTCTTCTCCTCTTTCATCTTCCCTCTTCTCTTCCTCATCCTGAATCTGCAGCATGTCATTGTCACTCACTCCTGTAATGCATCACACATTTGAGATTATGAGTCTTACGTAGCCGGGGTAGTATGCCTACTCCTGCTCTGTAAAAGCTTTTGTATATCAAACTAATAGACCTAAAAGGGAAAACATAAGGCTGGTTCCCCTGTGGTTCCTCGGTACAGCAACCTCACCAGTAAGCTTAGCTTAACAGTATAGATGTATAGAATCAGTCTGGTCATGATCAATGATTTTTCAAAAATGTCTCACCCAAAATGTTAGTCGTATAATTTTTTTAAAGAAACAAACGAAAATCACAAAATAGCTAAAAGTAGATATAAGAATGAATGTTACAAAATTGATCAAGACTAGACTGGTCATGTCAACTAGTACAGAAGTAATGTCACAGCCTAATGTGAAAATGTATTGGTAGTTAGCTAGCAATGCAAGCTAGCCAACACTAGCTAGGTAGTTAGCAAGCTGAATGTTGGCTAGCAAGATTGCACTGCATGTTCTTTCTAACCATCATTAATGAATCCAAATTCAAAACAAACTACCCTAAACGTGGTGAATAACACGGTTTTAGGAAAAGTCAATGAGTGAAATACATATGGGGAACAAACATAGTTCTAGTATTTTAAAAGCAAGGGTTTAAAATTACCTCAACAATTCCAGTGTGAGCTTCTAGCTAGCAGGTTGCAGCTAGCTAGCTAGCAAGATTGCACTGCTTACTAACTATCATGGATAAACCCAGGTTTACCACACAATTAAAACACAGCTACTTACATTTGAGGATAAACTTGCATAAAAAGTTTCACTGTAGATGTCAAGGCTCCCGTGTTGGCTGGAAAATGCATGTATTTGACCCTTCTATTGAGATCACGAGTACTGTTTCTCGGTTATTGTTCCCGAAGTCCACCAATCCGAAACTATATTTTCAAAGTCCATATCACCAGGTTGCCTGATAAAATTCCAACATCCATAAACCAGATAGGATGCCAAGAGCATGTTCTACAACATGGGATCATCCATGCGGTTCACAAGGGTTTTTATAAACTCATCCTAATTCTGTGCTCAATAGTTTCATTTTATTACTATATTACACATCATCCAATACAATTTTCAAGGACAACTGTTTCAATTTCCATGTAGGTGTTCACTTTTGCTCAGTTTCCATGACTTTTCCAAACCTGGAAAATGAAAAAGTAAATTCCATGTTTTCCATGGTTTCGAGGTACCGTGGGAACCCTGTTGTTCCATCAGTCCTTGACTCACATCAAGGACTGAACGATGGCTACACAACTTTCAGGTGAATACACAATTAATACAGTAATACAATAAATGTACTTTGTACCATTCCACTGCTGCACAGGCGAGCGTCAGCACACATGCAAATCACCAGTGTGCATGTGTGTGTGTGTGTAAACGACCCTGTTGCGTACAATTGGCATAAAATACACAAAGGCCAAAATACATTCTTTTTTTAATACTTTCTTTATAACCAGACGATGTAACTTAGGAGAAAATGAATTCACATCCTGTTGCACCACACTGAGGTTCTGCTGCTGTGGCCTCAATTAGTCTGGTGTGAACAGCAGCTAATGGGTGTTTGCAAACTGGGCACACACACACACACACACGGACCTATGCAGCTTCTCCACCCGGTGCTACTGTATTTGAGCTGAATGCTGAAGTGTGGTGTTGTATTCAGGCTCATATCGATTCCTATTTGCAGTGTGGTTCACGCAAAATGGACAATAGCAACAAAATTTGCATCATGTGTTGATGAAATTGGGCAATAATCACAGAAACCACAGATTTACATTAGTACACAACCTTTTAACACAATGAGCTGACACAGGGAGCACAGCAGGGAGGAAGAATGTAAATAACTTACCTGTAGAGACTCGTCTTAGTTCCGTTTCTAACGTGGGCCTGTAGGACATTACTGGGCCACATGGTCCACCACCATTTAAAATGGCTGCTGGGAAGTTGAATGGAGCTGAACTAGCGTCCTGGTCTCTTCCTCCACTGGGGAAACTGGTCAGCTCACTCGCTCGGTGGAATCTAGTTTCTTTGTTCTACTAATGTTGACTTGAATGGCTGTTAACAAACATGGACGACATGACAGCTCCACCGAAATGAGGCCAAAACCATGTAGATCGCCCCCTGATGGCCGGCCGTGGTATAAGTCATCAGTAGGCTGCATGTTAAAGTATACGTCAAATCAGGTAGTTCTCATTTGGCGAATTTTACCATCTTTGAACTCATTTTGTTGGTTTTCAGGGATTGCGACTTAAATGATTTGGTTGATTGTAGCTGATGTTTATAGTTTCTTGACCATATTTCTTGAATTAAATGTCGTAGCAACAAGCAGGTGAACACGGGGAGGAGCATGTAGCAGAAAGAACCAGATAGTTCCCTCAGGGGACTGGTGGAGACCAAAACGGAGGAAAAAGGAGTGGATATCGGATGTATATTTAGCATGGGGTCATTTACACAACTCCTAATGAATTGGAGGCTGTGACTTACATAATCAGCTGTTTTTCCATCGGTATTTATACAAATTAGACATCAGGCTGTGGAGACGACCTTATCAGTGGTTTACATCACAGTCACAAGTCAATGGGGAAACAGGATTAAGGCGGCTTCTATGCATCAGTGAACACACGTCGGCCCTAAGAGTTCAGGCCTGATCGATGCTCATCTGAACAAACCTCTGCATCGAGCGCGGCAGCAGGTAACGCAGCCTTCAAAAGGCCACTCTATATCAATGTGGTGGAGGTCCTGTTTCGAGCTCACGACATTGTGTGTGTGTAGCTGCCGACGTGGAGACAACAAGGCATCTCCATTCATAAACAGACGCACACGAGACATTTAGAAGCAACAGTCAACAGATTGAATATATCCATCAAAGCACCTCGTTTAAAATGCTTCAGCAACCGTTGACACACGTGTGAAAGGACACAGCGACTCCACCTTGTTTGTAATTGTTTTTTTTATTAGCAAAATAAGGGAGATGAGTCTACAAAGATCCTCCTTCTGCGGAGAACACACACATACATCGACAGTTGTGGCAGTTTCTTTAAATGAACAGATCCAGGATCGTGTCTCACCTCTTGGCAAAGTAGAACCGATCTAAAAAAAAAAAAAAAATCACAGACCAGCTTTCCCTTGACCTTCTTTATTCCCGTCACCTCATAATTAATCGTCGCCTTCTTCACGGATCCTCAAACAGCGGGCCCCCCCTCCCCCCTGCCCTCTACTCACTGCAGCTGGATGAGATCCATCCTCACCTTTACAACAATCTTTTCGGTGGTTCCGTTTTTTTTCCACCCTCCTCTCCACCAGAGACCTCCTCTGAATACATTAAAATATACAGTAAAATGTGCCATCTCTGGTCTTTGTACTTTAAAACACGTGAGCGTATTAGAAGCCCAGCGCCAGCTCGACGAGCCGTTTTCTGAATGGTTGGGAGGAAGGGATGTTTTCTTTATACACCGTTTAAAAACACCGACCCCGGACAATGTACATCTCGGTATTGTACTGTGTGGATCGGCCAGCGAGGCCTGGGGGGGGCGTAGTGGGGGTTAGTGGACTGTGGAGGCTACATGTTGACGACCCATGTACCTGTTTAAACCAGAGGGAAATCCTCCTCCTCCTCCTCCTGATAGCTCAGTGGTGTGCACATAGAAGATAGCAGGGACACTAACGTATGAAAACAGTTTACCTCTTTATGTTCAGAACAGGTCAGCAGGCAACAGAACAAGCATCAGGACTAGGACCGCAGTGAAAGGCATGCGAAGGCACAGGAACCAACAAACTGGACTCAAAGTTGTGCCTCTTCTCTTCCCTTTCGGTTTGAAGGTAAGGAAAAAAAGAAGAATGTCCACCGATAGCAAAGTTTCCTTTTCCAGAGACACCGGCAGAAGAAACAGCAAAAAAAAAATCTTCTTCACCTCCTCCTCGAGAATAGAAACTAAAAAAAACAAGTGGAAATTGTGCCGTGACGCTTTTACAATGATACAAACATCCTACACAGATTTCAAACGCTAGTTCAAAAATGTTCCAAGACAAAAAAAACATAAATAAAGCTGTTAAAAGTGGCGTATAGTACAGCGCTGGTCCGTGACCGATCCTCCCGACTCGTCTCATCTTCCCCACCAAAAATGCACAATAAGCTGGCTCCACCGCCTGAGGACACAGAGAGAGACGTGAAGGGAGGGGGGGGAAAGAGGAGGGAACCTCGTCGCTGACATTTCACAAACATCTAAATGGAGCACAACATATATTCATCTATATTTAGATGACACTGATTCCAACGATTCAGTGATTAAGTTATGAGTTTTGATTTGGACCCGATTAGCCTGCATGTCTGTGGTCAGCTCCAGCTCCTCTGTGAGTCTGAAGGATTCAACACTGGTTTGTGAAACACATTTTGAAAAACGCCAGATTGGAGGCAGGCATTTAAAACCGGGCTCCCTCTGTTTCCTTAGCAACTCCCACCGCATCCCGATGCTACAGGGAACACGCCTTCAGTCATTATCCTGACGCGTGTTCTCATCCGTGACGCACAGCCACACACGAGCCACACATGTGTGCGAAACACACGTCCGTGGCATGTGAGCCAGTCGCAAAGGGGAGGAAGAAGAAGAAGAAGATGGGGAGGAGGAGGAGGAGGAGGAGAGTTCCTTACCAAGAAAAAAAAGGGTCCTTGTGGTCATGGTCCTCAGAAGAGACCACAGTCCTTCAGGTTGTTCTTGATGATCACGTCGGTGACGGCGTCGAACACAAACTGCACGTTCTTGGTGTCGGTGGCGCAGGTGAAGTGGGTGTAGATCTCCTTGGTGTCCTTCCGCTTGTTCAGGTCCTCGAACTGGCACTGGATGTAGGCGGCGGCCTCCTCGTACGTGTTGGAGCCTGGAGAAGACGAGGAGAGCGGGAGGGTCAAAACCATAAGAGTGGATTTAAAGACGAGCCAAATCATCTGGAACACGCCCCCTGGTGGCATTTTGAAAAGATATGTCAAGACATTCAAATGCTGCCGTCTCACCTGCATACTCCGGGTAGCAGATGGTGAGAGGACTCTTCTTGATCTTCTCCTCAAACAGGTCCTTCTTGTTGAGGAAGAGGATGATGGAGGTGTCCGTGAACCACTTGTTGTTGCAGATGCTGTCAAACAGCTTCATACTCTCGTGCATTCGGTTCTGAAGGAAAGAAGGAAGACCCCGCCGGTCACTAGGCTGCTGGCTGATCCGTGAACACTGAGAGGACTCCATCTGTGACCCATCAAGGAGATACTAGCTCTCCTCCAGGTCTGACTCACCATCTCCTCGTCCTCGGCCAGCACCAGGTCGTAGTCGCTGAGGGCCACGCAGAAGATGATGGCGGTCACGCCCTCGAAGCAGTGGATCCACTTCTTCCTCTCCGATCGCTGACCGCCCACGTCGAACATTCTGGGGGACAGAGAGAGAGAGACAGTGTGTGAGCATGTTCCTCGTCACACATCCCATCCACTCGAGTGATAACCACAGAACACACAAGACAATATGAGCAGTGATGTGGAACCCAAAAGGCAAAAACGAATGTGTGGAAGAGTCGCTGGTCTCACTGATGACGAGACGTGACGAAGAGGAAAGAAAACAACAAATCTTTGTCTTTGCAATGGGGAGAATATTCATAGGTCCCGTTAATCACTATGTCCACTGTAACCGTCGAAGAGGATTAAGGAAGAGGAAGAGACTTTTAGCTTTTACAGTGTCTTTCCTTTTTGCCCTGCTAAGAGGAACGGATGTGGGCGATTTGCTGATCTTCACACAACCTCACATTTCGAGAAATTAATTATAAAGGAAGATTGTTAAGGAAAATAAATCATTAATTAATTTGTCACTCAAAAGATGCTGGAAACCAAATAAATCAATTCGACTTATTTAAAAGATCAACATCCTGGCTGAGAAGATCAGTTCTGTTTAATTCTCTTTACCCTCACAGCTGGAGAGTTAGTGAGCAGAGAGCTGAAATATTATTATTATGAAAAAAAAAATGAAAGTACAGAAACAGAGCATTTGCTTGTGGATAAACTTTGTGTTTCTGTGCAGGGTTTCTTCTTGTACAGAGAATTGCGTGATGACAAATTCTAGTACAGTAGGAACCAATTATAGTGAAGAATTGTGTATCTTCAGTATGGAGTCCCACAGCTTGAGCGAGCTTTGTGGTTCTGTGGCTGTAAGCACCCCCCCCCCCCCCCCCCCCCCCGGGTGTCTGCCCCGGGCTCAGAACCACGCCCACCTGACTTTCGGCCAGGAGAATCCCCCTGCTGTGTTTATGTAACCAACAAACAGTGGGATTCTGTCTTCCGGTCGTGAATGAATTTCAATGTCAGTGTGACAAACATGACATCATGGAGCCGCCTGCCCCCACGTTGTGTCTGAGCGGCCTGAGTCACCGCTGCTGCTGCTGCTGCACGACACCATCACACACACTGTGTCGCAACCCACAGCTGCACACGCAACAAAGGGAATTTCAATTTGAGCCGGTGAGTCAGTAGCAGGAAGGAAACCTAATTAAGCCATCGTGTAAAAAGAAACAACTCAGTTTGATGTGATTGTTCAAGTGGAGTCAATTCTCACTTGAAGTGCAGGTCCTTGAACGTGAAGTGCGTCTCCACAATGCCTGTGGTTTTGACTCGGGTCCTCAGGACATCCTGCTGGGTTGGGATGTAGGTGGCCTGGGATATCCTGTCCAGATCGTTCAAGTAGCTGCGAGGAGGAGGAGGAGACGGTCAAGGAGGAGGAGGAGGAGAAGGAGGGATGGGGTGAGGAGAATCAAAAGGAGGTGAAAGGGAGGAGAAGGGAAACAAGTGGGAGAAACTGTATCAGAAGCATTAAAGGGCAAGTGCGTTCAAACCACTCAGGTTAGATCCTTTCAGACTGGAAACCAGTCATGATTCCAACTTTCCTGTTGGAACAACATTTGAGTGGAAAATGACTTCATGTTGTGAAATCTGAGGATTTTCTTTCAACGTTGTTTTGCAACATTTTGGGATTGAGCCTTGACAACGAGTTCCCATCAACACACAGGCTCAGCTGATCACGAGTCAGTCACACCTGTCAATCATCACATTTCTCCAACATCTCTATGTGTACTTTTTGTTCGTTCATCTTTAGATACAGTCTATAACCTGGAAACATATTTAAGACCTAAATACAGGAACCGTCCCATTTCACTGAGATGTGACTGAACGGTTGTTTGGTCTGTGTTCGGTGGATTCCCTGCAGGTTCCTTCCTGGTTCGAAGGAAACGCAGCTGAAGTGGAAATGTCCTACATGAAAGTGTGAATGTGTTTGTGGTGCAATGGATAAACTGTCTGTCCTGGGAGCTGCTCCACATTGTTCTGCTTGTGAATGGGAATAAAGAGGAATAGGAGGGATGGTGTTTCTCAGAAGGATTAATCAAAGGAGCAGATTTTTTTTTAACTTTATTTAACATTGCTACAGAGGTCGTTCTTTCGACCTTTCTAACTGATTTTATCTTTTTGAAAAGAGCCATTAGCTGTGGGCCATTTGTTGGGCCTTGGCACTTAAAGTGGATTCTAGGCTTTTTTTAATTCCTCTTACTAAAACCCCTGTTCCGTGAAAATCCCCTAAAACAACATTTACTCTTTTTTGCTCATGGTGGTTGCTATTACAACAATCTAAGAAAATGTGTTTTTCTGAACGGGCTTTCACCAGAAAACTACAATCACATGATGAGCATGGTTTGCTTTGAAGTCCCTCAATTATCCAACTGATAGTGTGACCTTAAACATTTTTCTTAAAATCGCTTTGAAGGGAATCAAATGACATTTAGCAACTGAATCAACTGAATTCAAGCAACTACATTTTGGAGAAATCCTCTTGACGTCTAACTTTCATTTCTTTTTTAATAACATTTCAAAAACAAAGTGGTTCTAGCTTCTTAAATGAAAAGTTTCTTTTTATTCATTTTTTCAGTCTTTTTATGAAATGAAACTAAACTTTCTTTGGGTATAGATTTTTACTTTTGTATCTCTGGATCCAGGTGTCAAGTTTACTTATTATAATATTTAGTTATTATATACACACAGGATCACACATGAGCGTTCAAACTCCCTTGACCCGACCTCAAGGTTACATCTGAGGAAGGGAGAAAGATTAGAGACCTCTACTTCCTACCAGACAAACACCAGTAATCTCTCCTTCCAGCAAACAAGCCTGTTGTTTGTCTTCCAGGGAATTAAGTGAAGAAAGAAAAGAAAAAAATACACAAGCTTTAACAATAGTGTTTTTTGTTCATGAAAAGCCTCTGGACAGCAGGATTAAGGGAACCAATTAGAAAAATGACCAACGACTGCGGTTCCCTCGGCGCGTGTCGTCAGAGCTGCTGTTTGTTCTTCTGCAGCCGAACAGACGAATGGCTTTTCTCCCCATGAGGCTCAGGAGCTGCCTTGTGATGATCTCACTCGTTTTGATGCCAAGGGCTCTTGCACAATATGCACGGTATTCAAGCCGGGCGAGAAAAGTAACTGTGTTGAGGATTTTGTTTATGTGATTGGGCGATTTCTCTTTTCACTTTTTAAGCAAAGGCTCCTGTGCTGAGGTGCGAGGTCAAAGATCCTTTATTCTCTCCGGCCGCCGCTCTTCAGAGCTGACAGAGGAGGACAAATATTGACAGTCTGAAAGTCCAGACAGACGCGTGACGCTGCAGCTCTCTGTGCTCTGAGCACGGCCAGAGGCTGGGACGTGTGGCGGGTGGAGGTCCCACCGATACGCCTGCTCAAATCACTAATTAAAACCAAACGCACTGGAAACATGAACACTGGACCGAACCCACATTCCAGAAAAGTGTATTTTGACATTTTAGTTTGGTCCATGTCACATCCACTAACATAGAGGGGGCAGGGTTTATGACCTATACTGCAGCTTGCCACCAGGGGAGGAGCTGTCATGTCTTCCACATTTATTTACAATCCACAATTAAAAGTAATTGACAGAATTTACAAAGTGTGTAGGTGTTAAAATCCTGATGCACCCGTGTCCTTAGATGTGTCTGTGTGTGTGACTCACTATGCTGCCGAGTCGTTGAGCTGATATTCGCGGGAGCGGCTGAAGCAGGCCTGAACGCCTCCGTCCTTCCACAGACGTTTGATGACGCCAGCGAGCTCCGCCGTCATGAAGCCTTCCTCAGCCGAGCCGGCGAGCACAAACAGCTGCCGGGCATCGTCCTGGCGAATGGGGTAAAAAAAAGGTGGAGTCAATATCAACTTGAGTGACAATCTTAGTAATTGCACCACCTTCATTGTTCACTCTAATCCACTTTCCAAGCTAAAATACCAGTAGACAAGACCTATTTGTCCCTGTGCACATGCGAGGGCAAGACGGGACCTTTCTCAATATCAACAAGGCGTCAAAGCATTTCCTTGGAATTTAACACTATAAAAAAACACTTTAAATAACTTATAAACAACCTCTGAATTCGTGACTACAATCAAGCCTAAGATTTACTTTCCCATGAGCCTTTTTCCTGCAGACGCTTGAGTGTTCATGCCAAAAATTCACTTTAAACTGAATTACATCCCTCTCTCCGTCACTCACAGCTCTCGCGGCGTCGCCAAAGTCGATCTTGAGGCGGCCCATGGCTCTGATGATGGCGATGATGGACTGGATTGTGTTGCTGTAAACCACGGCCTTGTACTGCTTACATTCCTCTTCTGAGTAGCCAGCCTCGTGGATGATCCTGCAGAAAGAGAGAGAGAGAGAGGGGGGGAACCAGGGTCAGGAATCGGGTCCTTTTTCTGCACCGTAAAACAAAACGTCTTCTTCCTTGACTTCCTTTTCTCCACGGCTCTTATTTTAATATCCCATTCAGAACTCGGACCTGACATGCTCAGAATTATGGTCAGGCCACAGTGTCTCTAATCTCCGTGCACTTGGTTTCTGAACGCTTTAACATGTGGTCATCCAGAGAGAGCAAGCTCCTTTCACACAGACCGTCAAGGGCCTCAATCTTCTGTGTTAAAGACAAGAGCGCCTTCTTCACGAAACATCAGCTGAATGCACACAATCTAATATAATGTCGGATTCCAGCTATTTAGCAATTTTACTTGAAGGAGAAAGTATAAAAGTATCATTTCACAAGTGAGGAGAAAGAAGTGGGAAGTGTTCCTATTTGTGTTTCTTTTAATTTATAGTTATTTATAATAAAGTTGATGGTTAAGCTGTAACCAAGACTCAATGAAATGTCTTGTTCATAAGGGTTTGAAAACGTCATCGAGTTACTCCTTACTATGGTTACTGGCCCCTAAACTTCCCCATCAGTCAGGTTCTAGTATTATGCTTCAATAAGTATAAACTCTGAAGTAAATATGAAATATTTCTTCTGATTTATAAAAGAGTTTAAGAGGAGTAAAATAACATTTCTAGATGTGCAGCCTTCAGCTCTTCCTCCCCAGGTGAAGAACCAAGAGGAGAAGTCACGTCACAGAAGAGCAGCTGCTTTATAAGCCATGTCTCCAGCATGTGTGTGTCTACTAGTATGTGTAGCACACACACACTTTGTATGTCTGATGGGAGGGAGACATGTTTTCTGCGTCTGTCTTCTTCATGGTCCATTAACAGGTGGCACCTGTTTGTGCTGTGATTCCCGGAGCATATCATCATCCAGAGGGAGATGCTACGAGAGCACGGGTTGTCGTTTGACACAGTTTGTGTTGTGGATAATAAAAAACCGCTCTGTGAGAACAATAGCTGATTGCAAAAGCCATTATCAACACGCTGGAAGAAGACAGAAATAAACAAGGTTTGTTCTGAGTGTTTTTCTGTGTGACAGAGAAGTAGACGCGACTCACTTCATCTGCTTGACAATTGTACTTTTCCCCGATTCACCAGCACCTGGAACACAGAAAGGAAAAAAAGAGAATTATTCGACTGGAAATACTTCAAATAAATTGACTCCTGCAACAAGCAAGAAATTCAACAACAACAGAAGTGTGGCCGAAAGTATCTGACGAGGAACCACGACAAAGAAACCACTTCATCTCAGCAGAACTGAGAATGAGCGTGTGTGTGTGTCTGTGTATCTGTGTGTGTGCGAGTGTGTTTCCAAGTTAAAAGAAGTTATTACAGTCCTGGTTAGGCCGGTGCTCCAGGGATTTCCAGTCTAATATACTGATTAGTAGTAATACCTTCTCGGTCAGATGACTGTTCTGTGATCGTGCTTCACTCCTGTGTGTCTGAACCTCACGTTGTGTAAGACCGTGTGTGTGGAATGTTATCAGCCGTGGCTTCGCATCACGCTGTCTCTGCGCCACGGCTCCTGGCCGTAGAGCGGCATGTGACTTAGCAGCAAAAAGGATTATTATCATCGACGGTGGGTAGGGTGGGGGGGCGTGGGGGGGAAGCTGTTAAAGTGCCAGAGAATCACGGCGGTGTCACCTCCGGATGGCAAAAGGCTCTCGGAGTGCCGGCGACTGTTCAGATTGACTGCCGAGGAGTCGACTGGCGAGACGGTGCTTTGATGAGAAGAGCAGGGGGGGGGGGGGAAGACGGGTCCGGGGCGGGGGGGGCATGAAGGGAATCATGACCGTCGGCTTTTTGCTTCGCCGATCTCTCTCAAACGCCACCGCTCCATGGCAACGGCTCTCGTTATATCCAGGACATCTGTAGTGTGAGGCCACAGTCACCTGAGGAGGCTTTGTGGTTGTGTGTGTGTGTGTGTGTGTGGTTGTGTGTCTGTGTGTGACATGCTTGCTTCCACAGAGAGCGTTATGTATTATGCATCTGCTGCTCTTTTTCCTCGACTGTATTTGATGCCCTCGTAGCCGCTCACTAGGAAGTTGCCCTTTCGCTAAATTCGTCCCCCCCCCCCCCCCCGGACCAAAGCCACCTGTGATGTCCTCATAAACCACATTGATCCACATCTACTAATGTGCTCCCAGCGTCCTCACATCAGAGGAGACTTACAAGGGAGGCAAACCAGCCGGCTGTCAGTGGCGTCACGTAGCCACTAGGGACGATTTTCCAAAACACTTCAGAGATGGTTATTCCCCCAGTTAATGCCCCCCCCCGGCCCTAGCCGCAGAATACAGGGAAACTGGAATCACGTCATGACACCTAACGATGTATTTTACCCTGTGACACTGTCAGCAGAGACAAGATGGCTTGTTCTTGCATAATAAATCCCCCCCACACCCCTTAAACTAGTTCCATGTTTCTTGATGCTGCAAAAACAAAAAGAACATGGCAACGCTGCATTTCTGACACAAGGCAACTCATGCTGGAGGTAACTATAAATATAAATTTAACCCAGAATGAATGAATGATTAAATAAATATAAATATATAGATGCATTCCACAGCTGTGTGCAATTCTGGATTCCCACAAACTTGCCCTGCATGCTGATAGTGCAGCGCTGGCACTTCACCTTCAGTATAATTGGATGAGATCCACCTGAGGACACATTATTTTAATTACGTGTCACCACTCGGGTGCTGGAGCGGCCTGGAGGGAGGGGATGTTGTGTGTGTGTGTGTGTGTGTGTGTGTGTGTGTGTGTGTGTGTGTGTGTGTGTGTGTGTGTGTGTGTGTGTGTGACTGTGTGTGTGTCTGTGTGTGTGTGTGACGGTACAGTGGCAGCTCCCTGGGCTCCCAGGCTAAACACTCAGCTGTGTGAATCCCTGTGGAACTCGCCACGCAGACGGTGGCAGATGTACCTCGCTGCTCAACTGGGCACAGCCGGGGGGGGGGGGGGGGGGGGGCTGACACAGCCGTAGCCCTCGGCCAACTTCAAGACACTTTGCGTTCTGACACAGTGCGTCTCGATGTGGGACTCGGGAAAAGCCACTTTGAGACTCTGAGCTCACGTCGAATCCAAAGCAAGCTCCTATAAAAATGATAAGAGAAACTTTTATCTTACTGCTCATAATGTGACTTCTCCCACTACCACTTTGTTTGAGAGGAGATTTTTGTTTTGTTTGAATCTTAATCTCTGGGCAGAAAAATAAACTTATTTGAATAACTTTAAGTCTTGTTTTGATTGCTGATCATTCAGCTTTTATCAGTTGAACAAAACAAAACATCTGTATTTGAATAACTGCAGCCGCATCTTCATAAATCAGATTATAGCTATTTTACCTTTTTAAGCTATTTTTATTGTATTTTTCTTTATTTGGCCGTCAAACACAACTTCCCAAAAATGCCAGTTTCCGGATCTTCATCACATTTACAGAATCAGAAAGGAAAGTTCCTCATATTTAACCAAACGGATGATTCAGACGAGTTCGAGCTGTTGAGAAATACTTGTGAACAATTTGCGTCAAGAAGTGAAAATCACCAGTGATGTCTGATGAATCATGACACAAACATATAATTGAGAAAAACATCAAAACCAAATTGTGTCAGAGACATGTTCTGCCACATCTGTTCACAGAGAGCGTGCTTACTCATTCTGAGCATTTCAGTGGTTATAGCTAGACAGATATTATGAATTCAAGGCCTGACCCTCATCATAATCAATGAGATGTGAGCTACGTGTTTATGTAAGCGTCCTCTTAACACCAGGGATATCATCAGGGTGTGGCTCCTGTCAAAGCCCCGAGGCCTGAGGAATACAAAACAGGGTCGGACGGAGCCGATGGCCCGGCGGCTCAGGGCCAGGAAAAGGTTAATGCAGGCGGAGCTGACTGCCAGGGACCACTTAGGAGGAGAAGGTCGCTCTTCTCCAGGAATCACTACACGTCATCGGCGTGTTATGTTGAAGGTAAATCAAAGTTCAGAACAATCACAACTCTGCTGATCTGCCAAAGTTTCCTGAGCTTTCCAGCAGGTTTTACACCTCAAACCAGGAATTCAACAATGACAATGACATCCCGTAATGTACTGTGCTCTGTGATTATGTTAAATTATTCCTAATGTCCCATAGCGTAAGGAAATGACTGAAATGTATTTTGACCGCGAGTGTTGCAAGATGTGTTCCTTATAATTATAAAGTTATGGAGAAAAAGGTTATTTTCATTCTTGGGCTGCCGAGCTAGTGAGAACACACAGGGGGCCAGTGAAACTCTGCTCTTCTAGCCAAGTGGGCCAGTGGTGAGAAACTGTTAGTGTTGGACGCTGCAGAAACACAAGAGTTGTCCTGATTTTGACATTCACACACACACGTACACACACGCAGAGCTTTCAGGGAGACATGGAAACACAGGCCTAACCTATTGCTCCTCATGCAGAGTCAGGTTACACGCCCTCAGCTTTGATACGCCCACCCCAGGACAGCTCCAGCGCTTCCAAACCACTGGAACAGCTGGTTCCTGTTTTCTGGTGGTTCGAACTATTTTAGGAATATCTCAGCAAACCATTGCATTGAAAAAGGAGGTTCATTCTTCTTCTCCTCCTCCTCACTGATTACAGAGAATTTTCCATCTGCAAACCACAAAAGCATCTTCCCTCTTGGAACTCCCTCTGGTTGATCTTCCTCGAGGTACGAAGGCAGCGAGGAATGATTTTAAAAACAGCAGCAGTGGATGTTGAATGTGATAAATGGCTACCAATCTTCCTTTCATGGATTAACAATACATCTCTGCTAATTCACCTGGAAAATCTGAAATAGATCCCTTGCATGGCAACCACAATTTCACTTTCTCTTTTTTTCCTCCAGTAGGTCGCACGTCATGTCGGCTTTGAGGTCAAATCCCTGGCATGAAGAGAACTCTGCATGGGTCGGGGGGGTTTGTGTGTGGGGGGGGGACATGCTGCTGGCCCAGCCCGTCCACAGTTTGCAGAGAACTCCAAGGACTGAAGGAGGACTTACGAAGTTTGGCACAATGCGCTAACCACATTAGTGATGCCACATGAAGCCAACGCCATTCCCCCGTATCTCAAGTCTTTCACTCTCAGTCACACACGTCCCTCTTCCCTCTTTTGCATTCTCTCTTTTATGAATTAAAGTCCCTCTCGCAGATTAATTCCTCTTTTTCTTTTCCCTCGTCCTCTTGCAGGATTTTAGTATGAGTCACTCGTGAAGAAGTCCAGGATGCGCCGAGCGGGTTCTGCCCAGCGGGGGAGCCGACCGTGTGAAATCACAGCGATCAATCTGCTTGGTGGCAGATCTGTGGAAGATTGTTTTTTCACACATGTAATGGAACAGACTAGACTTTACTAATAATGCATCCAGCAGCAATTAAAGTACTTTTTAATATCAGGGTCTTCAAGAACTAGAACACTGTCGTACCGGTCACATAATTTCTAAAATATGGGAAACATTCAATGACAAAAGTTAGTCAAAGACTGGACCATTATTAATAGAATCTTCCCACTGATACACGACAGCTATAGAAGGAGTAATTAGGCTGCGGAAATTGTAATCTATTCTAGCATGTAGATATGAATAGTAGGATAATTGGGTCCAGGAGATGAGAGAAAAAGGGAGAGCCAAATAAAGACGGAGAGCTAAATGAGAAACGTGTTCGGTTTTCTCCACAGAAAGACAAAAGGAGCCCGAGGCTGCCGGCAGGTTTGGACTTGACTCACAGAGATCCTTATCTGTTTCCCAGGCAAAATCTTTTTTTCAATGCAAGATGAATGATTTCATTAAACAAGAACTTGTCCCTCACGATCGAATGAATGTTCAAACTTTGATTAAACACGACAACCCCAAATCGGCACAAATTTTGTGTATCATTTGGTAGATACACAAGAGACTGTGTTTTGCAGCTGACACTTCTACAGGACTGCCAGTGCCTTCCTATCAAGACTTTTTAATCTGTAGAGGAGATGACCGTGAATCAACAACTCCGAAACAGAATCTTCCAGTCGACCAATCAGCAGGACAAACAACTCAACCCGCTCTTACGAAGGCCCCTCGGCTCTCTGCTGTGGAGCCCTTTCATTTTTAATGCTGCACCCGTGGGGAGTGTCATCTTACGGGGCCCTCTTCTCCTTTCTCCTGGCGTCTCCGGCACCGGGCTGTGTGTCACTTGTGGCGCTAACCTGAAGAGCGACCATGCTGAATGGATTGTACCCAAGTGGCAGGGTTGTTGTGCCAGGAGCCACCATGCTTTCCAACTGGAGACAGCACGGGTGAACTACTGCTGATAAAAACCTCTTATTCCACCCTACAGCAGCCGAGCAGAAACTTGACCCAACACGCTCGCTTTCAAATCAACAAGCCCCACCTGGCCTCCCGAGCACCTGTGGAATGTTGTCTACCTTCAACCAGAAAATATGTACGTTCATGTTGAAACAGGGTAAAACTGGGCATTTCAAGGGCCATTTTACGCCCTTGAAATGCAACGATTGTGCCATTTTTCATGAACAATAACACAAACAGAAGCAAAATGTGTTAAAATAAGTGAAAGAACGTGAGGGGATCTTGTTTATCTTGCTCTGGCTGACAAGTCTGTCCAAAAGGCCTCCAGCAGCTCCTCCACTGGGCCTTCTGCCGGGTGTTTGCCTGCTATTGATACTGGCTTCAGCGTTTGTGTCCTGGTAACCCACATACCGTGTGTGTGTGCATGTCAACATTTCCCCAAAGCCAGCCACCTGAAGGGCTGGTGGAAAAGTTCTTCACCTATGCTCTCTATTTACATGGATAACAGAGTTTCTCCACTTGCACAGGTAAAGCCGTCAATCGTGCACATTAGCTGGATTGTGGAGTTCCAGATACGTCACAGGGTGCCGAGAATCATGACTAAAAATTCCAATAAAGACTTGATGCGTCCTCAAGGTGGATTTGTGATTCATCCATTCACTGGAAGAACACATAACCTTTTGTTTGGCTGACGGTTGTTTGTGACGCTACCGCCGGGGATTTAAAGAGGATCTGAAAGTAACAGATAAAAGGTCAGGCAAAATTGGGCGATTGCTGAGAGGGTCATGACGCATCCATCCCCACATCAGTGTGTAACGCCACACAGCTGCTTGGCGATTTGTTTTTGTGCCAATTTGGTTTTAAACGGCTGCTATTTCCTGCTCATGTTCACCCCCCCCTCCATCATTTAACCACAACGTTACTGTCATTTCCTGTCATTCCAGCCCCTTTTCAGGACAACATGAATCAGTTGTTGAGCAAGATTTTACTTTGCATAACATACGAGGAGCCGGGAGATAAAACAAGTTTTAAAACAACAACGTTAACTCAACTAAGAAGTCTTTGAACGCACAATGTGTAACTTTGGCAGCTAGGGGGTCTCTCCATCACAACGATGACCTGAGACCTAGTTTGATGATGTCGTGAATCCCTACCACGGACTATAAAAACCTTCTGGATGCGACTCAGATGCAGATTGTGTTCATGGACGCTGGAATTAAACGTATTTAAGTTTTGGTTCACGTTACCCAACAAACAGCAACGATTAATCACGTAACAAACTACGCGCCAACCTTCCAAGTTGTGGTTCTGACAAGAGATGGTCTCCACGAGAATCTTCCCAGTCAGACACCGGCACCGCGTTGACCTCGCCGTGTGTCACCGACATTTAAATCTTGGAAAGACAGATAATTATCGGTTGATGTGAAAAGTTGAGCCCGAGAGAATTCTTGGTCTCGGCTGGAAAGGACAATTTGAAAACTTGAATCCCAAACCAGTGACTGAACCATTAAATACCTCTGGAAATGGCCTGGACTCAGCAAAAGTTGGGGCCCCTGATGAACTGGGAGGGAGGGGGGGGCTGTTTTCACTGCATCCACACAGAGGAAATGTGCCATTGTTGAGAGGACTTAGTGAAACAAATGGCTGAATGGACGTGATGCCAGCCACAGAGAAGGGGAGCAAGCAAACGAGAAATGAACTTGTCATGTGTTTGAATCCCAGTAAAACGGATTAATGTTAAGTTAAGGGTATTTTTTTTAGGAGGGGGGGGGGGGGTTGACAGTTAAAGGCTGTTGACAGATGGACCTAGCACGAGGGGAGAGTGTGTTTGTGTGTGTATGTTTCTGTGCGTGTGTGTGTGTCTGTGCCAGCGATGCGGAATTGAAACTCAAGGCGTCGATTAACCGACAGCACCACGGGGCTTGGAGGGGGGTACCTCTCCTCCCCGTGTGTCCGCTCAGCTCGCACCGCCGCCGGGGAGAAGTTCTCCTCCTGCCCCGGTCCCCACCTCCACCACCACCAGCACCAGCACCAGCACCAGCACCAGCACCAGCACCAGCACCACCACCACCAGCACCTCTACCCCTTCCCTCCCTGGCTCCTCACCCAGCAGCAGCAGCTTGACCTCCCGGGCCGCCTTCTCCCCGTCGTCCCGCAGGTTCCTGTCGATCATCTTGCTGCGCTCCACCGCCGCCTTGTCCTCGGTGCTCAGCGTGCAGCCCATCCTCGACACCGTCCGAATCCAGGTGGTGAGAATTAAAACACAAACACACGGACGCGCGGGGTTAAACCGACATCCGCGTGAAACGGGTTCGAAATCTGCTTCACCCGCTCACACGCCCTGTTTGTCAGGAGGAGGAGAAAAAATAAAAAAAATAGAAAAGGGGAAGCGATGCGACTTTTATTTTTCTTTAAAGATTTTTTTTTATAAATTATAAGTGTGCGTCGTTTCGTCCTCCCGATGGAAAATGTCGTTTTTTTTAATAATAATAAAAAAAGGCGTAAAATCCTCGTTAGGTCCGAGTGTGTCTCCGGGAGGATGTGTCTCTCTCGCGCCCGTTCGCCTCCATTCGCTGCGGCGGTAACTGCTGCTTGTGCCCGGGCGGCTGCGGCTGGAGGAGAAACTGAGGTCCGCTGGGCACGCACTTCCGGAGCCATCCTTCAAAACAAAAGCTGCCACTTCCTCAAACCCAATACCAACAGTCAACACGTCTGTGATTCCAGAGTCCTCTGCGCTCGTCAACATCATCAAATCAATTATATTTTATTTGAACAATTTGAATTTGAATTTGTATGGCCCATTCTCACAAATCACAGTTTGTTTCCTCCCTCTTTATCTAGTGAAGTGTTCGAGTCCACAAAACCCCATTTGGAGTTTCAGGGCTAAACAGTGTTGCAGCCAACTCCAGTACAATTGAAGTGAATGATGACCACTTGTTCAAACGTATAGAAACCACATAAAAATGCCTCCGTACTGCTCCTGTGGCATCATCAGAGTGTCCATAAGTCCCGACATTCAAATTCTCGCGATTTACACCAAGTTTTAAGCCTTCATGTCCTCTGTGACCCTCCTCTAGAGATGCGACTCGTGGATACACATTTGAGCAAAATGCTGGTTCCTACACATCCCATAATGCAGCTGAAGAGGGCCTTTCCTTGGATCCAACCTTAACATTAAACACCATTGTCTATATGTAAAGATGGACGACATGACAGCGCCTCGAAAGTGAAGCCAAATCCTCTCGATTGCCCCCTGGTGGCTGGCTGCAGTACAGGTAATAAACCCTGCCTCCCTCGTCTTAGCGAGTGAGACATGGTCCAAACTCAAAAGTCCAACTACACGTCAAATAAATGTTCTCAAAGTCGGCTTCTAACTTTTTACGTATCATGATGTCATGATTGACTGACTCAAAATTTGGTTGAGCGTGTGAATCTGTCTTGTCAAATCAAACATGAAGCTTAGCTTTAATTTGGTGTGTGTTGCAGTTGAACACAAAAGATTATTTTTTAAAGTAGTCTGATGCTTTTATTTTGAAGGTAGACGCCCTACCGGAAGCTTTTTAACAGCAGAAACCATTAAAACCTGCAGACCCACAGCTTGACGATAACATCTCATCACTTCTACATTATAAGCTGAATATGTGACTTTCATTATTAAATACGATCAACATATTATTGATTAAATTGTTGGTAACAGAAACAGGAGTTTCTCCAAAAAAACAACTAAAAACACTTTATATATATATTCCCAGTTGTAATACTTACCTGATCATACTAAGTACATTATTAAGTACATTACCTTTAAGGGATAAACGATAAGTGTACCATACATTTATGTGTATTGGTCCCATCGTAACTAACCCAGTAACCGTGACGGTGTCACCTTCTCAATCAACGCATCACGACCATTGTTTGTGGTTTAAATAATTTAACCTGTTGGACAAAGTCAAACTGGAGTCAACAGACACCGGGTGAATGCTGCTGGTGTTCAAACATTTCCACGGATCACACATTATCTCACCGAACATCGTCACATTTTCATTTCAAATTTTTTTGGGGGGAGCACATGCAAATGTGAGGCTCTGACCTTTCTGTCCAATCCTGCGCCGGCTGGAGGTTCCCTCCGTGTCAGCCGGGCCCTGTAACAGTTTGAGATAACGAGACACAAAGGGTGAATCCCTGACACACAAAAAAAGGTTATTTCGTCTTATCTATTACAGAAAAAACCACAGACAATGAAAACATTCTTTTTCCTTGAAAAGAACAGTGTCTCCCATTGTAAAAGATCTGTGAGGCTATACTTCTGCCTACTTTTATGAGTGTTCAGGGTATTAATCACAAGTTTACTGTAGCTGACCCAAAACTCTGCTGTATTATATTTGATCAACTCTTGTACTTCTCTTTATGTTTTTATTGCAGAGCACGAGAGTCAACTCCACTGTTTTAAATTACTTGACTGGACTCAAAACCAGAGACTGTAAATAATAAAGATGGATGATGTGTCTCCACTCCCTCCCTCTATCCAGGAATGAAGCCATAATATCCTTGAACAATCATCAGAAGAATAAGAGCCACTTAAAATGATAGAAAGCATCTTAATTGATATGTTTTTTTCTATGTCCCATCTGCTAACATGGAGAAACTGGGATTTATGATCTATACTAAGCCAAACACCAGGGGGCGATCAAGATCGCATTCGCTTCACTTTTAGAGATCCACAATCTTGCCCGTCTTTATATAAAGTGTATGCTTGTAACCATTAACTTACCATACACAATTTCGCTATTGCAACTGCATATATGTGTATATATGCACATTTGGCTTTTGGTACAGTTTTAAATGTGACACATTTTAATATTTTTAATCTTTAAAGCTAGTCTCCGGTTAATCAATCTCTTGTTGGGAAGCCAGAGTCACCAGTGGGATTCTCCTGAAAAGTATCTTTCCAGTGTTATTTCCATAATTCTTGAACTTTTCATTTTCAGAAATGGAGGCCTGCCTATGTGAGCTTTTATGTGACAAGACGCTGCTTAAAGGTACAGTTAGTTTAAAAGCAGGCAAAAAATATGAATCAAGAAAAACACCCAAATAAGAATACTCTTATTAAAAGCTGTGTTTCCACTGTGGGACCAGCTGGTGGAGAAACAGGAAGTCTCTCACAAAAAATGAAATCTATTCCCGAATGTTGACAGTGAAGGTGAAAGACAAACAGTGGTGGTTGTAAATCGTCCCAGTGAGGTTGATACTGGGTTGAACAGGTCTGTTTGTTTTAATGAACAGAGACGAGTGGTTTGACTCTGAGGGAAAGAAATGAACTGGAGCAAGAGCTGGTGCTGCCCTCCAGTGGTAGCAGCTTGTAACTTTACAGAGCTGCAGGGTCCGACATGCTGTGCAGAGTCCAGGCTGATAACACTGAATGTTCAACTGTACTGAACTGCATGGATTTACAAAGCTAATCATTTAAATTTACACATCAGGAGTTAGCTTTTACAAATTATTATAATTGTTATTATAAATATCACAGGAAGTAGATAGATAGATGGATAGATGGATAGATGGATAAAACCATGACAATGAAACTCCCCTGGTCTGTGAGAAAATATTATATTGCTGCTGATCAGAAACCATTTATACAGCAATTAGGAAACAAGATAAACATAACCTTAAGAGATAAACAGCTGTTCATATTATTGTCCTATTAAACGACACAACCACAACACAGATAACCTTTATCACACACAGACACACACACGCACGGTCAGTGCTAAATCTGCTTTGTCACTGAGATCTTTTATAGATCCTAATAAAGATTCTACATGGATAGGTATTTCCAAACTGCATGGTCTGTGTATGTGTTGGGCATTTCTCGACTTTTGGAATTTAGCAAATGTCGACTATTCCCAAAAAGTAGTCGACTAGTCGATTAATCGCAGGGGATTAAGTGTTAAAACCTTTCATTGCAACTATCACTATGCACTCAGGTGAAGCGTACAGGCTACAGGCTAAGGGGTAAATCACCAGTGACCCTGAGATACATGCTGACGATGCAGAAGGGTTCCCATCCCAACAACTGCTCCAACTATGCCACCATAACGGAGGGTAACAAATCACCTGCTATGTGCAATTCACCTTTCGATAAGAACATATCTGCTGCTGATAACCCCACAGATAGACAACTAGTGCACATCGGTGCACAGGTTAGTGGTTTTGAGGAGTCTCTTAAACCACAAATATAAAAGTGTGTTCTTCGTTTTCTGCTTTTTCCACCAAGCAGCTGAAGTGAATAGAGATAGTGAGGAGAGAGACAGGAGAGGAGATCAGGCATACCGAGAACTGATGTCTGATAAATCCTCTTGAATGCCGATGAAGGATTGTACCCTGAGTCCAATGTCCTGCGAGACCTTTCTCCCCAGACTGTTGCAGCCGTTATCAGTCGGGTCAGATATGATTACCTGCTTGGTGGGGTGATACTCTCTCTTTCTCTCAGGTGAACTTTAAACCTCCCTTTTTCATTATATAACTTCATTTATAAGACAGGTGCAGCAGTGTCTGCCTGCCTCTACCTGGCCTCTGCATCTCTGTCAGCTCCTCTGATGCTACAGACGCCTGCCTCTGCTGCCGGGGACACGAACACTGACAAGCTGCACACACACACAACCCAACGACACAGAGACACACGGAGAACCGGCTGCCAGGCAGACAAAACATTCTCACAGTCGCACAGAGGGAAAAACGCACAGCACCATGGGCTGCTGCAACAAGGAGCAAGGACTCATAGCCGGAGCCGTGATTGGGGCTGTGGTAGCCATACTGGGAGGGATCCTCTTCCCAGTGGGGGACAGCATCATCAAGGGAACAGTTGAGAAGGTATGGTGCTCGGTTTCACCCGGGGAGGCGAGTGACTGGGAGTGTGAGTGTGCAGGCAGAGATCAAGGTGAATCAGGAGAAACGGGAGGAGAGAGGCGTGTGTGTATGTGTGTGTGCGTGTGTGTGTGTGTGTGTAAGTGTGTTTCTGAGCGCTGCTTCTACTGGTAAACAAGAAGCTGTGCACAGAGCCAAAATCAGCATCTGTGAAGAAGAACGTTTTAACGATTTAAAGATTATTGACAGAGCTTCAACCTTGTGCATGGATCAGCTGGGCAGCCGTCTTGCTGGCAGTCCTGAGGAATGTTAAAAATAGACCGTGTGTGTGTCTGTGGGGTTTAGGAGTCCGTCATCGAGCCTGGAACCACAGCTTATGACACCTGGACGTCCACAGGGCCGCCGGTGTACAGGCAGTTCTGGTTCTTTGACGTGAAAAACCCACTGGAGGTTGTGCAGAACGGTGCGAAACCAGAGGTCATGGAAAAAGGACCTTACACGTACAGGTGATGTTGGCTCGTGCACCTCTTGTGTTTCCTGTTCTGCCAGCGTCACACTCATCTGTTCACAAGAATCTGCTCTAACGAATCTTAACCAAACCTCCCCCCCGTCCAGGACGAGGATTCTGCCCAGAGCAAACATCACGTTCAACCCCAACGGTACCGCCTCCTTCCTGATGCCGCTCAATGCCGTCTTCGAGCCGGCCATGTCGGTGGGACCAGAGGAGGACAACATCACCTCCATCAACCTGGCTGTGGCTGTAAGTGAGTGTCACCCACTTGGCGGTGAAACCTGCAGTGACTCAGCGGCTGTTAAGTTGTTTTGCTTTGGTCTGCAACTATTCAAAACAGTTTGAGCTTCGTCCCTTATTTGTGAGCATGAAAACCACCAAGTCATAAAGATTAGTGACTGTAAAGATGGATAAAATGATAGCTCACCAAAATTGAAGCCAAATCGCATTTATCGCCACCTGGTGGCTGGCAGCAGCATAGGTCATGCACCCCAAATTAAAATCAAAATATACATAAAGTAAACTTCTCTTAAAGAGGATTTCTGTCATTATTTGGTTGTTCTTACAACACTGTGATTCACAGTGTTGTGATGTTGTGATGCCAATTAATTCTGCCGGTTTGGTTACATTATTCTAGTCTTCGTTGTTGGTTTGTTAGGCTTTGTTTTTTGTGCTTTGTTGTTGTTTTTCTGTGATTTGTTGTTGTGTTGTGGGTTTCATTTTTGCGTTTTGTTGTTTTATCCTGTGGTTTGCTGTCATGTTTTGTGATTTGCACTTCAGGGCAAGAGTAAATTAGGCTACTGAGAAGTAAAAAATAAAAAAATGGATATAAATGTGCTCTTTTTCAGGGAGCGTATTCACTGCTTCCCAAAGAACTACATTTCATCCTGAATAATCAGATAAAGTCGAGCAACTCCTCCCTGTTCCAGTACCGCACAGTCAAGGAGTTGCTGTGGGGTTACACCGACCCCATGCTGAATAAAACCCTGGGCGCATTTGTACCCGTAAGTGATCCGATATTTTAGATTCACTCTCATATGGAGAGACAAGACATGACCCACACAGCCACGCCTTTAAAATTGACATGCATTAATCATTTCCTAAAGTTCAATGGCACCTTTGATGGCTTCTACACCGTTTACTCTGGAAAGGAGGACATCTCACGAGTGGGGATTATCGACATGTGGAAAGGAGAGAGGTGAGTCGTACAGTTGAACAGGTTCTTAAAGTGAGGAGGCTGTTTTTGTAGAACTGTAAAAATATAATTTAGCTGTGTCTGATTTTTCCCTAACAGGAGTTTGTCCTTCTGGAACGACACGTACTGTGACATGATCAATGGGACAGGTACAACTCATGAAGCGATATGAAGCTGAAAAAACAAACAATCAAACACTCGTCTGCGATATGAAGCTGAACAAACAAACAATCAAACACTCGTCTATAAATCATGATTATAACTTCTCCTCGTTTCTTCAGATGCGTCCGCCTTCCCTCCGTTTTTGGACAAAAAGAAGCCTCTCTACTTCTTCTCATCAGACATCTGCAGGTGATTAAAAGGATTTATCGTCCTATTCTGAGAGCCTGCAACCTTTTAACTTGTTTCCTCTCAGCGACCACTAGAGGTCAGAGCTTTCCAGTAACAAAAACCACTGCTCTCCAGCCGTTCGGATTCATGACATGTGTTTTGTTTTGTCTTCAGGTCCGTGTCAGCCAGCTATGAGAAGAGCATTGATCTGAAAGGTATTCATCTTTACCGTTACACCCTCCTGGCGTCCACCCTGGCCTCCCCTACGGTCAACCCAGACAACAAGTGCTTTTGCAAGAACCCAACGACCACCAGGAACTGCACCCTGGGCGGAGTACTGGATATCGCCCCCTGTAAAGATTGTGAGTTTGCATTTTGGGAACTGAACGGTAGAATTCGGGCATTACCAGATATCCCTGTGCTCACGGTTTCCTCCCCCATCCAAACAGTAACATCTATCTTCATCTCTCTGCCGCACTTCCTTCACGCCAGTCCATACCTGCGGGAGGCCGTACTGGGTCTGAATCCCATCGAGGAGCACCATAAAACCTTCTTAGACGTGGAACCTGTGAGTCACTGACTTCTGAATGATTTTTCACCTAAAGAGGCGACAGCTCTGATGCAATTTCTTTTTTTTTCACCAGACAACCGGGTTTTCTATGAGATTCGCTAAAAGAATTCAAGTGAATATGATGTACGGGCCATCGAAAGTCATCACGTAAGTTCAGTTTTACCTTAAAAAGGAAATCACAATGGGAAATACACTTTGACGGGAGATAGACAAGAACAGTTGAGATGTGTTGCTGGCTAACTTAGCTTAGCTTAAAGACTGAGAGCAGGCTAAGTTAACCTGGCTTCGTCCAAAAGTAACAATATCTGACAAGCGAATCATAAACACCATATATCTTGTGTTTTTGTTCGTACAAAACCTGTGTATGTTTCAAAGTTAATCAATTAAATTATTATTATTGGTTTTGAATTAAGTAATAAGATAACCACTAAGCTGCTAAACTTACCACAAAGATCCATTAGAGTGTCTAAATCTCTTAACATCTACCTCCAAGCAAGCGTTTTTTTTCCTAATTCCCAAACTATACCTTAAAGAAAGTTAGAAACAGAATCACGCTCTGAAAGTTATGAACTCTTTCCCTGCAGGATCCTTAACAAAGTCCAGGATTACACTATATTCCCTCTCCTCTGGATGAACGAGGTAAGATAAACACCGAGCCTTCCTGTCGTGAAGTTCAATCGCCATGTCATAGCTCGGGATGCATGTTGATCAGTCTTCCTCCGTCTCCCCTGTGTAACCAGACGGGCGAGTTGGATCAGGCGACGGCAGACATGTTCAAGAAGGAGCTCATCTCCCGTATCGACATGCTGGAGACGATACAGCAGGTGCTGCTGGGCCTCGGTTTGTCGGCCTTCGCCGGGTGTCTCATCTCCTACTGTGTGGTGAGGAGTCGCCGCAGCAAGTCCGGGTTCTGATGAAATCAGGCGGACGTGTCTGTTGTGGAGCAAAGTGCATTTAAGCTGCTGTGGCACGTCAAACCTGTTTTTGATATAGACTTGCACTTTTTTTGTAATTGTAGTTTTATTTATGATGTTTTTTTCCTTTGATACCGGGAGGGGGAATACTGTGATTTTTTTAAAACTAAAGAGCTAAATTCCTTTGCCAAGTATAATTTCAGGTGCAAACACTGTAACATTAACTCAATCAGGGATTTCTGGAAGCAGGTGTACTCATTTTTAACCGTCAGGCTCATAATCCGCACAAAGGAGAAATGTGCTCTGACGTCCTATTAAACAGAAACGCACATGAATCTAATCAAATGTTCACGTCCTTCGCTGAACTAGAGTCTTTAAAAAATGAATAAAAAAGCTAAGAAGTGAGTTTTTCATTGGCTGTCGTGTTCCTGGTGTCGGATTGTTCTGACCCCGCCTCACGCTCTACACCCCTTGCAGCCCAGAATAAAGGCTAGGCTGAAACAATCCTCTGCATTGTGCCAGTCAAGCTGAAGTAATTCTGTTTCCTCTTTAGCTTGAGCAGTCAATAAATCAAAAAGAGCAATAAAAAACCAGGCTGGTGGCACGATTACACTCTGGTTATGAATGGTACTTGGGTGTGTTTGGTGAGAAAGCGGTGTTCCTGCCCAGCTGGAGACCTCTTTACACTTTTATTGGTTTTAAGTTACCGTCAGAAGCCTCCTTGGTGTCTTTGATTCTTCTGTTTGGTCTGAATCTTACATTTCACACATATGAGGGAGTGTTTCATTCAAATTAAAACAGACAGGTACCCCCCCCCCCCCCCCCCTTTCAGCGGACTTGCATTTTGCAGCTTGTGGTGTATCCAGGGTACTATGCAACCACCTTTGAAATGTTTACGTTGTATTATCCCACCCATACATTTTCCATAGTAAATACACGTGCTTTCATTGTTAGATGAGCTTGAAGACCTGCTCATGTCTGTAGGATAAAGTTAAAGCTACTTTCAGCAGCAAGCTAGGTTAGCTTAGCTAAGTGACTGTAAACAGGGGGAAAGAGCTAGCTAGTTTCGGCCTAAAGTCGGGAAATCTACAATCTTTTGCTCTGCTACGCTGAAAAGCTGTGTCAATATTTAAATTGACCTTAAGGTAGGAACCCAAATAAGTGCATATAACAAAATTTGTAAATATTTATTTACGATATAATAACACACGTAATATAATACGTATGGACAGGTGGGTGATGTAACGCAAAAATATAAAATTCACATTTTGAGGCAAAAAAATCTGAACATTGAATTTATGAACTTTCCTTAAAATTGAGATTAATTTGAACATGTTTATTCAGGCTATCAGGACATTAATAAATAGAAACACATAACACGGACATTACACTGAGCGGAAGTTGACATGTCGGTGGCGGAGCAGAGATCTGAACGAGGGACGGCACAACTGGAGTGAAAGTCTTTTCTCAGAATGAAAACAATGTTGTATTTCTCCACAATTTGCAGATACAGTCAGAGTTAGTGGGCGAAAACATGTTGGATTTATATACACGGTGAAAGCAAAGATTTTCACAGCACATTAAATTAACAGGATGAGTGAAACAAAACAAACAAAAAAAAAACTCTGTACACAAGCGACCATTCATCTACTGTACATTAGCTACGCTCCTAAAAGGTGTATTCACATATGTCAAACTGTCAATCTCACTGACAATTACTACTTCTGAATTAAACCTACGTCCACTTTGCTGCAGTCGGGAGAAAACGTGGATCCAAAGAAGGAAACTGTCATTGTTCACTTTATTAACGGGTGTAACATTATTTACCTGAAGGCTAAAACAAAAAAAATGTGCAAACCTCTTAAATGATTAAATCTAATCCAGGCAAGGATTGAAGCAATAATTTTACATTTGGGGGAAATACACTTTCTTGTGTGTATGGTATAAAGCTACAGCTGCTAGCACGTTAGCTTAGCATTAAGACTGAGCTGAACTCTCACACAAAAAACAGAAGAAGTGGTTTCATGGGAGTTATGCGGTGGGTTCGGCCATTTCCAGTCTGGTATATCGCAGTATTCACTTCAATCAAGAGTTAAACCTCAAAGCGTTGTTTGCTAGTAGGCGGATTTAACCGAGAAACTTAACATCTAACTCTGTGCGAAGAAATAAGCGTATTCCCCCGAAATGTCTGACTATCCCTTTGTAAGACTTCAACATTATGGTTGAATTTCTATAAACATGCTGGAAAAAGAGAAAGTACGATACAAATACATTACGCAGCCGAATTACATCGAGGCACATTCTCGTAAATGTACGTTTTTACATTACAGGACGGATCGTGTGAGACGTGTGCAGCCACTCACACTGTATGTCATACAATCTAGCCACCATTTCTGTTTTGGTCTTTGTACCATAGTGTGTATATAAAGATGGACAACGTGGCAGCTCCGCCAAAAGTGAAGCCAAATGGTTTTTTGATCGCCCCCTAGTGGCCTCTCACATGTTTGCAGATGGGACTGAATTAAAATAAATTTAGAATTTGACAACGAGAGGAATTAGAGACACGTCCTCCATCTTTATTCACAGGCTATGATTTAAACTGATATATTCTTGACTTGTACTGTTTGTATTCTTGTCACATGAGTGTTATTTAAGCTCTCTACACAATCACACAGCCCCAAGGTTTTCGCTGAATAGAGAATTTTGTCAGTTCAAAACATTCAAATGTGAGTAGAATCTAGTACAACGCTACTGTAAAGACAAAGACAGCTCACTGTCCAACATGCATCTGTCTCACTTTTGTCCCTTTTTCAATATCCTCCCTAATAATCGGCGGATTCTGATTCCCCCTCCTGAATGTACGATATTTGTCAAGATCACTGACCATTGTTGTGTCTCAAGTTGCATTATCACAAGAAATATCAGCCTTAAATAGCAGAGTTTATTGGTGGCGTGTGCCTGTGCGTGTGTGGAGGTGTGTTTCCTCCGCCACCTTGAGCAACAGCCGGAGATACCGTCCAATGAGAGCTCCCCACACCCACCTCCTCGTCCGACCGTCCATCCGCAGTGCCGCTCTGCAGTTTGAGATGAGCGTTGGCAAATGGGGATTTTGTAAACCGCCTGGTGTGATACAGGATTGGAGGAGAGGTTCCACTGTCAGTCTGTGTAGCTGCCGGCTCCGGGTGTCAGACGTCCGGGACGTGGTTCCGCCGGTTGCGGCTCTTCCTGCGGTCCAGCAGGGGCTTCAGTTTGGCCAGGTCCCCCCGGAGAGGCCCGGGCGGCTGAGGCTGCTGCTGCTGCTGCTGCTGCTGCTGCCTCTGCTGCAGGCTCTGGAGCTCCCTCCTCTCCTTGCAGTACTGCTGCACAGCCAGGCTCTCTGCAGGACTGAAGGCCGACAGCAGGACCTTGGGGTGCAGGGCGGTGGCCCACGCCCACGGGGACCGCTGCTTGTCTGTCAGAACGCTCACCATGGCCTCGCTCAGCACCCGCAGGCGGATCTTGGCGACGGTGCGCTTGAAGCCGTTCTCGGTGGTCAGGCAGAAGTAGAGGCCCTGGTCCGACAGCTGGATGGAGCGGATCAGGAGGCCGTGATCCGTGGAGAGGACGCGGTCGCTCAGCTTCACCTGCAGCGGGAAGAGGGGATGAATTAAAAAAGACAAAAAACAGAATAAATGTATGATGAAACACAATAAGGGAATATTGAGAATGATTTTTCTGTCCCTCCAGTAGAGTTCCGTGTCCGTTTACATAATCCGTTTACTTCATAATCTCATTTTGTGTCAGATGTCTTTGTAGCCATGACAGAGTTAATAGAAAGCACTCGGCATCATCATTCATTCAGTGAAGGGACAGATTTTCCTGGTTTACATTAATCTTGTTTTTAAAAATAGATTTACAATCAAGCAACACACCGATCTGATGCTTTGATCCAAAAACACAACACCGTTAAATCCTCCCTCCCACCGACTGAAACCAGGTTGGCTTTCGTTTGGAGGAGACTAATGACTCCACACACCGTAAAACTAAAGTGATTTATTTTTAAAGGCCAACTTCTATTCTCATGTGGAAATGGCTGTAAAACGGCCATTACTCCGAGCTCGCTCCGCGGAGGCGGGAGCTAAATCTATTAAAGATGTGTCTTCATCACGCAGGCCTCTCTCTCTCTCTCTCTCGCCCGGCTTTATTTAATCTCTCAGCCTCTCAAAGGCCTCTCGCTGTTTAACTGGTGTCAGATATTTGACAGAATGTGTCCCCACTGAGAGATCCAGTTATCGGTCAAAGTCCATATTGTGTTTGATCAGTGTCACCGCTCATTAGGACGCTAACAGCGTGTCCGTCCGCAGGCCATTCAGTCCTGATTGAGCTCCATTGATTGCTACGTGTTTGTTCGATGTAATATTTAACGATCCGAGCAGCTTCTTATAGATCAAGACGCTTTAAACCTCATCACCATCTCCAGGGATTTCCACTGAGTAACTTTCATTTGTTACGTATGTGCAGCAGCGGGCTGTGTTGTTGACCTATGACCTCTCTGAAATGGTTTTGGGACATGAACTCTGTGTTTGGAAACTTGGGGACAGATATTTTTGCCTTTAATGTGACACTGACCTCTTTCCTCCGGTCGTTGTCCCTCTGGATAAGCCACCGGATCGAGGCCTGGGGAGACTTGGGGAGACACTCGAGGAAGGTGGTGTTGTTCTTCACGCCGTATTGCGTCAGCTCCACTGCGTTTCTGTAGGCTGTCACACACACACACACACACCCACGCACACACACACACGTGTCACTTGCACAAAGCCCCACAGATGGACTCAAATCTGTCTCCCGTCCCACCAGTGAGAGTCGCATGTTGACTCAGAGCTCAGTCGGACACCTGCAGCTCAACCAATCACCGCCCACGCTCCCTCGGCTCCTCCGCCGACAGAGCGACCTCCAGAGCGTTGGACTAACTCGGCTCCGTCTCATTTACCTTGTCGTCTTTGATTCGCCTAAAAGGTTCATCACTCATCCGCAGCTACATGACAGGGCTGTGACTAATTAGTTGGAACGGCCATATGGTTCGGTTCCCCGAGCTCGTGTTCATTTGGAGACGGGAAGTGTTTGTGGAAGTGAAGCTCTCGGGGGAGATCTCCTGCCATTAGGCTGCACCACGCCAGTCGACTGGTTGGGTTTTGAAGGACGCTCTGCACTGGCCGGACCAAACCACCATGATGGCTTTGATTCACAGCCGGTATTTCTGATATTTCTGATATGTGCGAACAGTTGGGTGCAGATCTAATTACAAATCCGGATCTGGTGAATGTGAATGTGGTTTCATTGGGGGGCGGTTGGGCCTTGGCAGATGGAGAAGCTCTACTGTGAGGACATCTCGTTTGTTTGTTTGTTTTTCAGCAGGATTACGCAAAACCCCCGGCATTCATTTCCACCAAACTTGGAGGCCTAGAGTCTGGGGTCTGGGGGGCGGTACGGGAAGATCCTAATAAATTTAGATGCAGATGCAGATTATCAGGAGGATTCAGGAATATTTGTTAAATTTTCAGGGAATAAGGAAAATATCTAAATTTAAGAAATTGGGGCGTATTTGTTCCACACCCATATTTATTGCTGTTAATCTGCCTTTCTAGTTCTGCTGCTCTATAAAGCCGTGTTCATTTTAATCCTCCTCACCAGAAACAACACTTTTATGATTGCACCCATTGTTAATATAAACATTAGATCAGCACAGTTTTTATTACCTTTCAGATTGAATCCTCTGCATTGAGTGAGTGGATTTCCATGAATAATATCCTGTCTTCTGCTCCTCCTTAAAAACAAATAACAATGAGTGAGAATACACTGCGGCTCAATGCAGAAAAATACATATATAACTTCCTCCTCCCATTGAACCATGCAGGGATCAGTCGCTGCCAAAAACCATATGAGGAAAGTCTGACAGTGTTATTCCACCCGGCGCTGCACGCTCATGAGCAACAGCTTGAGGAAAAGAGCATGTAAGCAGCTGGCACGTTTTCCACCAAACTGAACTCGACCTGCGACTGACTGGGACGTCAGGAGACACAGCTGGTTCCTGGAAGAAGAGACGTGAGGTGTCGCTCGCACACATCCTCGTGTGTGTGTGTGTGTTGTCTAGACGGAGGGAGGGCGACGACAAAACGCAGAATCACTGACACGGATCAGGCTGAGCTGCTCCCTGAGGGACTGTCACGTTCAGCCTCACAAGTTCAGCTGCTCTCTTCTTCTGGAACATCTCGTTTGACAGCAGCCGTCGACCCACATTCAACACAACTCTGTGATACAATGATTGATTACACATTTTTGCACGAGACCACACATTGTTTACAAAGCCGGATGCTAGGATGGCTCCCAAAGGATCTCAGTTATAGTATAAGTCATTAATGGGCCTCCATGTTAGCAGATGGGACATGGACCAAACTGAAAACGTCTTTCTAGACTCTAGCTCCAAAAGCGTTTGATTCAATTCCTTCAATCAATTTGTGATTTTACAAGTTTTCTTTCGATCACAGTTTTGTTTTCATCCTCCGATCGTGCGGACGCTGTTTTTTCAATTGACGTCATCGGCACAACATGGCGGCGTCCTGAAAAGCTCACTGAGGGATTCTCGTCACGTTTCTCCTCTCGAGCCGGTGAGCTGCTTCTCTTCCGTGACACATCGTTTGACATCAGCTGTCGCCCACACTCACTCTGACTGGGTGTCATACGCCGATTGATTTCCCATTTCTGAGGTAATTTGGCAAACCTGAATGCTGTAGAACAAAAATACTGCAAAGCCTTTTAAAAATACCTGCACTTCGCGCGTGTTTATTTTAGACTTTACAGCTTTGATTCGCTGGGTCTGTGAATGAGCTCCCTGATCCACACATGTCAGCACTTACTCACCCTGAGAAATGTGCTTTGGGGCCTTGAAGCTCATGCATAGTTTTCAAGAGAACAATCCTTTGGAGGACACTAAATACCTCCTTACATTCAATTTGAAAGATTCTGATTAATGAACTCCACTGTAAAAACCTTAGTGTACCTTTTGCTGGTGGGATAGAAGCGTGAGCAGCTGAGTCCGTCCCAGGCGCAGTAGGGATCTCTGGCGAGGCAGCAGTCAGCGCAGGCCGAGCCGTAAGCGGGACACCGGTGCAGGGAGACCTGGGAGACCCCGAACTCCGAGCTGACGTACAGCTGTTGCTGCAAAAAGTAAACAGTTCAAATGTCAGCCGCCCTGTTTGTCTTAATAAGTGGCCCCCGGCCGACAGGAAAATGAGGCAGAGCGCCGAGACAATTATGGATTATTATTTCCTGGCCTTCGGGAGGCTTTTCTGTTCCGTGCAGAGCGTAGTAGCCACAGACATGCAATGACATGTTAAAGCAATAAAATCTGCACTATACGTGTCAGGAGACCAAAGCTGAGGGATACTTACTTTCTTAGAGGAGATTCTCAAGTTGGTCACAGGAGCTTGGTTCTGAAAAATGGGAAATACAAGAAGCAAGCTCAGACCTTTCAAACATAATATTTATTAAGTTTTGCAATAGCAGGAATCTGAGGAGAACATTCTCATTCCTGTTTGGTGGATACGAAGCTAAAGTGAACAGCTAGCTGAGGTTTCAGAGGCGCGACATCTGCCTGCCAGCACCGTGAAATCATAAACTGTGAATATCCTGCCCCTTCTTATTTGTCCAGGAGAGAAAGAACAAATCGTTGTGCTGAAAGTTCCTGCAAAGACGAAAGGGATATTGACGTCTTCTAACTTTTGGCAGGAAGGATATTTAACAGAATCCCTTTTTTATTGCAGAGAGAAGCTTATCAGACTTCTCCTGAATAAGAAATAGCCATAACACAGAAGGTCGGTTTCTCGCCAGATGTCTTTAACCTTCCTGACAGAAACACTTTCAGTAAATCGAGGGTGAATCATTTTCAGATTCACTTTGCTTCAGGAAGATCTCGGCCTTTACATGCCATCGCAGGTTGATCAGTTTTTAGCGACGTGAGCAAAGATAGACCGACACGTGTGAGGGTTTCGCTCGGGGGGCAGCGAACAGCCTCCTGCAGCATGTGGGTATGTTTCCCATCAGAACATCCATCTCCCCGAACATCACCCTGCCCCTCGCCTGGCTGCCCCCAGGCCTTTGTGTGGTGGCCAAGTGTGCCCTCCGCCTCCACCCCTTTGATTTTTTTGGCAGAGGGTAAAAAAACGGGATGAAAGTGAAAGAGAGAGAGAGAGAGAAAAGAAAGAAGGAGGGGAGGAAGACAGACGGCAGACCTTAAACACTTCCAGCTCCTCCAGGATCAGGTCTTCGTGCAGGGATTGGTTACTGGGCAGCACGATCACCTTCTGTACCGTCCCTTTGTCTGGGGGCAGAGTGGAGACATGGTGTGAGCTCTTAATACACACACACACACACACACACACACACACACACACACACACACACACACACACATACTCTGCCTGTCTGTCTTTCTGTGGAACGTACATAGCTCGACAACCGTAATTTCAATCCAGCTGCACCAAATTGCACATACTTATTGTTATATCAGTCATCAGGACTCGAATAGTGATTTGTTAATATCGACCATTTACCATTTACTCCCTGGGAAACTTGGTGAAAATATTATCTCATAATATCGAAGAACTTGAAAACAGAATCCTGGATCCACACCAGAATGAAATGGGTTCTTCCCCCCGACTCCTTCTTCCAAGTTTCATGATCATGTGTTCAGTAAACACACACAAACACTCAATCCCCAGTGATGTGCTCCGTCATTGGAGCGAGAGAAAATAAACTCAGAGTTTATTTTCCTTTGCCCATGTTTGCTTTCGAATTAGTCCTGAGAGCCACGGTTAGTTTCCACAAGCAAAATCGACTGTGGCAGGAGTGGGAATGAAAACTATTAAAGCCTCGGACCAGAGGACGAAATGCAGTGACCACGATTAATAAAGCTGCTCTGTCCTGGGAGCTGGAGCAGCAGAGTCTCAGTAAGCGCTCCTGGAAGCGCCCGATAAGAGCGTCTTCCTCGTCCTTGAGACAAAAAGCTTCATTTCTGGCCCAGATGTGGAAACGCAGCTGAAGAACGGAGGAGCTGCCTGATAAACACAAGCAGCTGCGTGAGAGTCCCAGAGCGGATCATGTGCACACGTGTACATGCACGAGCACGAATGGACGCATAATAACTAAACGCACACATATTATTACACTTATTGAACATTAACCAGTGTTGTAAACAGGTGCAGGTCTGCTGGAAACGTCTCGGGAGCCACGTTTACTCCCATAATCGATCTTTACAAAATCTTCGAGGAGGGATAATGATTTTCCCAAAACACACGTAGGTAACTGGAACATCTAGTTTCAACATGAAGTTGTTATTTAAACAAAAACGCAAACACATTTTAGAATTATCTCGATCCACTTTCACCTGATTGGCTCAAATTAGACTGTAAAAGGGTCAAAGTTCTCTCCTTGTCTTGTCGCCCTGTCTATGACCCAAGTGCGGCATCATTTCTGCTTCATGTTGTCTCCCCTGTTTCCAATGTGTCTGCCCCGCCCACTGTGTACCATTCCCTCTGTTATCCGTTTATCTCTCAGCCGACTGTGGCGAGGAGACGCCTCAACAATCATTTACCTCTGAAGCGCGTCAGTGAGAAGGATCAGGCTGTTGTCTTTGTCCCTGTGACCTCGGTGGACTATGATTACTCCAGCGTGTTGTTGCCATGATGCATTTTTTTACCATAAGATTCTAATGTTCTTCTGAGAAGGAGCGAAAACAAGTCAAACAACAGCTGGACTCTGGGTGGAGGGAGATCATATCACTCGCTTTCCAGTTATCAGAGTATATCTTCAAGTTTCCAAAAACAAGACAAACTACGAAGACACACGTATCTGACTGGTTTGTAGTCATTATAACACACACACACAAGTTTCTGACTGTAATTCCTTCTTACCTGTGCCCAGGAAGAGAACGTGGTAGTTGCCGTCGGCCGCCATAACCTGGTCCACGGCCACGGACGTGTACTTGTAGTCGGCGTTGGTGCGAACCACCAGGGGTCTCCTCCCCACCGGGTAGATGGCGTTGAACATAACCGGATGGTTTCGCACGAAGGTCACCACGTCGTCCGGGAACTCCTTGGTTGTGTGAATGTCGGGTGTGAAGGCTCCGCCGGGGCACTGGAGAAACAGAGCGAGTGGTTTTATTGTTTATATTTAAGCCTTTATCGAGTCAACAATCTAAAAAAATTAAGTTTTATCCACCGATAAAGACGTGGTGAGGTAAGAACGAACTCACAGTTCCAGGCCGGGGGTAGGGGATGCGTCCCTGGAACGCCACCCACTGGAAGTTGGGCCCCTCTCTGTGGGCGAAGGGCCCGTTGAAGACGGTGAGGATGTCGGCCATGTTGTACACACACACTGCCGAGCCTTTGAACACGGAGCTGAGGGAGACAAGATTCAAAATGAAACACAAGAGTGGGAACCTGAAGGGTGGAACCGGGGCTCAGCCATCTGATGTGGTTTTGGCCGAGTCGTTTAAAACCACACGACTCAACACATGAAAGAGGCTTTGAGGAAACACAGGGATATTGTGAGAGGTGGAGGAGGAAGACACACGGCGATGAGATAAAGAGAAATCAAGGAGCTCGCTGTTTGGTTTGGGTTTTGATCTTTGAGGTTTTCTGTGATCCTGAGGCAACGAGTGGATCGAGGAACCGTGGCGGCGTGAGAAGGAATTAAACTATTGAACTAAAGGTGGCGACAGACCAACAGACTCACACAGACACACACAGGTTCAGGGAGGAAATGGATGAATTGAAGAAACAGGCTTATAAACAGATGCATGGCCGAGCAGACAGGTAGAGGAAACCACAGGCTGGTGGCAGACAGGGGGGGGGAGACACACACTGAGATGATCTGTTGAACAGTGGGTCTGCTGAATATTTGGAAGTTCTTCTCCAGAACTTTATACTTTATTTAACTACTTTTTTCTTTTACTGGAACAAGTTGACCTTCTGTGCTGAAACGTGTCCACTTGGGTGGCTCAGATGTTTCGGTTAACAAACTTTGTTCAGTCTAATTATATGGAAATTAACCTAAGGCATTACCTAGTCTCATAGGGAGGGTTTATATGGATTGGAAAAATAAATATATAGAAAAATACAATGAAAACATTTCCTAATCAAAATTATATCTACATTTTAACATGATTATATATAATTACCAGTGATGTTTTCTTTGGGTTTAATGATCAGTACAAAAGTTTTAGTTTTTTCACTGACAATCCTTTTTCAATTGTACAAAACATTTGGTCTCCATATGTGTTTTATTTCTGTATTTTAAAGATTAAATGCACGTGCCTCAGGTTTCAGCTATTTAAAAAACGCAGCTATAAAATCCCTTCTGTTCTCAAAAACCTGTTTGGCTCATATTAGCCAGATGTTACACACGTTCTGTATCGATGTGCAGACGATCAGCAAAATGCTCATCTGAAGAAGAAGCTGCTTCTGAAACATGACACATGACGTCTCTATAGGTGTCGGGCCCTTTGACAGGCACAGCCCCTCCCTGCTGGTATCCAGTCAGCGATTAGCATAACCACCGGGGCCGGCAGGAATGTTACGGTTGGCCTCGCCAGCCGGGCGTTCCTACCTCGTGGACGTGAAGACCCCGAACACCAGCAGGCTCTTGGGCTGATCGCTTTCCAGCAAAAACACGTTCTCTGCGAAAAAGGGAGGAAAGAGGAGTGAGTAACACTTTCCACAAACTCCCTCCCCGGACACCGGGAGGCTGAGCAGGTGAGAAGTGATAGATAGAGCCTGATTGGAAAAGAAAGTCTAAAGATCTTTGAGCTGATGTTTTAAAGGCTAAAAGAGGAACAGGAGGAAACCAAAAGCAACAGAGCCGTGGTTATTAAAATCCTCAGAATCCAGACCAAACAGAGGAAGCGTTGTGGAACTTTTGCCGAGAAAGAAATCATTCGAAACCGAGGAACATAAATAATAAGATTTAAACTTCTTGGCTTGGCCTCTGGATCTTATCTGCATGATTTTATTGTTTTAACTTTGTTTTGTAGAGCTTCAAACTCAACACAACAACGCAGGAAACGCAATAATTATATAAATGTGGTGCTCCCCTCACCGAGCTCATCGAAGTGGGTCTCGGTGCCGTCCTCCTCCAGGACCGAGCACACCATCCGGGCCTTGAGGAACGTCGTCCATTTGTTCACCAGACTCCGCTGCCCTCCGATGTCGCTCTGCAGACACAGAGCAGCGCGTTGGAAACTCCAGGCCGCAGACAAACACACAACGCTGATTCATCTGGGGCAGCAGGCGAGCGGCACTTACCGGACACACTCTGGCCACCATGGTGTGGATGTTCTTGGTGTTTCCGTTGTTATCCGTCAGCCTCTCGCGGAAGAAGAAGTAGAGTTTGGCGTCGTTGGGGTCGGTGCCGTCCGGGATCAGGTGGGCGTCGATGAAGATGGGCTCTGAGGGAAAGACATCGGCTTACTGAGACTTTTACAAGCTGTTATAAATCAATTAAAGGAGGTAATTACTTGAAAAGGTTTACATGCTCGAATTTGTGTGTTTGTGTGTGTGTGTGTGTGTGTGTGTGTGTGTGTGTGTGTGCTCACCACTCAGCCACTTGGAGTTGTGCTGGTCTGTCCGCACTGCATTCCGACTGGTCAGGCTCCTGAAGATGGCAGCATCAGTCCCCATGAAGTCAATGTACATGCCTGAGAACAGCTCCTGGTCTGGAGGAATGCAGACACACACAGACACACACAGACACGCACGCACACACAAACACGACAAACACACACCAACAAAATCAACAATATTCTCCAAGATACCCGCTTAAGGGATCTGAGATAGAATACAGGAACACTCTACCATGAATATTTAAGTCGTGGGTTCACGACAGGTTTGCGTCTGTAACTAATAACGCTTCATGCTTTCAGTCGTTCCTTTACTTTCACTTCTCACACCATCCATGTGTTCCACACCATGTGTTCGGGGAGGATGTGGGTTAAGTTAGGAGAGGATTTGAGGAATGTGGCCCTCATCCAACCTGGCTCGCTAAGGAGTGAGTGTCGACAGAACTCAGGCGGCCGCAGAGGCTCCACAACATAAGGATTTAAGGGGGGGGGGATGAAGCACAGATTTCCATCGGGAGGAGGCATTGTGTTGCGTAGCTAACTCCTGAGCACCTTCCTTCCTTTCTCCGCCCTTCAGGTTCATCCACCGCCCTCCCCCCGGCTCTCGCCCCCTGCTGTGGTCGCTCTCGCTCGCTGGCAGAGCTGCTGCTGCTGCTGACACGGCAGTGCTCGGGTTCAGGTGTCGGAAAGCGGAGCTGAGGGGGCAATGTGTCACCTTTTGGACGTGTCGACGGCAACCAAACACTCCTCCGCCAATTAGAGATCAAGAGGATGGAGAATTAGGAAGGGGGGGGAGGGGTTGAGCTTGGCCCAGCTTAAATGTTCCAGAATACGAACTAATTGAGCCAATGATGTCATTTTGGGTCAGAGTCTGTGCAGTAGCAGTCGGGGGGAAGGAGCTCCAAGGTGCCATTGAAACAAAAGCTCAACCAATCATAAGTCAGTTTAAAGCTGTCAATCAAGATGTTTCACCTCGTTTCTATAGCATCAATCAACCAAAAACAAACTTTGCAGAAAAACATCTAAAATTACAGAAACTGTTTTATATGACGTGTATTTTGACTTTTTTAATTCGGCTCATATCTACTAACATGGAGGAGACAGGGTTTATTCTGCAGCCAGCCACTAGAGGGTGTCAAGACATTCTGACTCAACTTCTGGGGAGAATCCATCTTCATATACAGACAATGGTATAAACAGACAACTATCAAATACGTATATTCATAAATTCACGCCCCCTGGAGATCACGCTTGGTACTGTCACTGCAGACGATGACATCACAGTGTCTCCCTTTTTGAAGATGATATTGATTTGATGAAGTATTTGGGGGATTTTTAAGAGGAAGAGGAAGGAGGTACCTACTGAGCATGACGGACACCGTGTTCACTTGAGGGTTGAAGGAGCACCTCCCCTTTCCAGATTCGGTCCTGGAGTCGATGTGAAAGACTTGTTCCTGTCGCAGAGAGAGAAGAGGAAGTCAGAGGCTTCCAGGACAGTTTGATGTGATTTGTTAGTGCGTCTCGTGGCCTCGGCTAAAATAAAATGGATCTTATGAGTGCAGCCAACGTCCCAGAGCTTGGCCACCGGCTCGACTTTCCATCCCTTTCGGTTTCAGGGAGGAACAAAGGGCGGTTGCAGGTCTGGTGTACGGTAACTGGTCCATGTGGGACGGTAAAAAAGAACATTCCTACAGGGAGAGGAGGAGGAATTTCCCCCGCTAATGTGTTGGATAGTCATTCCTCCAGCTCAGGTGGAAATGTACTGCTAAGTTTCAATCCCCTCCCCCCGCCCCCGCCTTCCTCCCGAACCTCATGGTGGCGAACTGAACAGCCCGAGCCCCTCGGAGAATAACCTGGGGTAAATTAGAAATCCTCCTGATCCACGATGGTGCTGCTGCTGCTTCTCCTCAACAGAAGCAGCCGGTGTCGTGAGGCCAGAAGAATTTCTACCGGGAAAAAGGTTGCCGTTTGCCAACAGGTTCTGGAAATGGACCGACTCCATCTGGTAGCTTCTGTCATTAAGTTAGTTAAACGTTGCCATTAATCTTAAAGACCTATTTCTTATTATGACGTTTCCCTTTGCAGAATCATTTATGTGCAGAGCTGAAACTAGAAGGCCGTTTTCACATTTATTTTTTTGAGAATAAAGTCAAATTAATTCAGAGGAAGATTATAGTTGTATGTTCTATTGAAGTGCACATGTATGTCTCACTTTGAATCCGAGCAGCAAAAGTCAGACACCATGTCACAACACAAAAAAAAAAAGGCTGACACGTGCGAATAAGGTGTCGGCTGCCGTCGGCCTATCAGGTTCCACAACAACACGAGAGTCAGGGGCACGTTCTCGGGGGCGAAGGTGCAAACTGTGAGCTCAGAGTCGACTTCCCTCTGCGGCAGCTTGTTACACTTAACAGATCCCTTCTCTTCAGACGCTGACATGTTTGAGCCCAGAAATTGCAAACAGAGCAGCCTGCCTTTCAAACAAAACCCCCAAATGACAAAAGGCTCCGCGGCGTGGAAAGAGCCTGGTTGGGAGCTCTCCCACTCGGCCTATTAGTGTTTGAAAGCAGTCGGCCGTCTGCGTCTGAACGCTGTTCACTCGGTGAGCACTTTCCTCCTGGAGAGTTTCTCTGCTCTCGCTTCTACTAAAGTTTGCTCATATAAAGTTATACAGTCTTTTAGTTTGTTCTTTTCATATCATACTCTGTACACAAGTAAAAGAACATGTTTAATTTAAGATATTTATAGTTTAAGATAAGATGTACTGGTTGTCATCCAGTTCATACACGTCCAGTAGATGTTTTATCCTCCCATCAACAAATCCCCTTGAGAATTTTTACATTTTAATACCACCACATTCTTAGATTATGTTTAAATTCTTATAATTTAGAAATAGATATTCGTATTAATTAAGATGATATTCATGCTTGTGTTAAGTATCTAAACAGATAAGAAGTAGGTGTCCCCCTCTAGAGTGTGTCTCCTTAGTGAGTCCAGGACAGTGACTGTGTCCTCGTGTCCTCGTGTGTCCTCACCTCTGGTCTCCGTCCCCTGTTGATGAAGACGCAGACCGGACTGTACGCTCCGCTGCCGCACATGAACAGATGGGTTCTGTTGTACGGTTGCACCACTCGGATGAAGTTCCCACAGCCGTGCTGAAAAACAGGAGTGAATAAAGAGAATACAAATATAATTACAGCTAAAATGTTTATTATAAGGTAAAGACCGGCAAATATCACCAAAAGCTCAAGATGGCAGCGTTCATATTCGATTTATTTTGCCCTGACATGATGTGTATTGCTTTATTAGGTGCATCAATGTCTTAATTTGCTGACTCATCATCGTTTGAGGTGCAGCTACAACCCTTTAAACACTTTATCCAGATGTTTCCCATCATCTTCACTTGTGGCCACTGTTCAGCAAACACGCTTTTCCCTTTAATGTTATCACAATTTAAAAAAGGAAAAATATATGACTAACACATGCCCCCATCCGTTCAGCTGGAGCCGTTATAGCACCGTGTAAAAATAAAACGACTGTTTTCGTTTTATCTGAATCTCAGAGATCACAATGGACGTCGCAGGAGGATCGAGTCTGTTTCCTGGTTCGCAGCCAAGGTGAGATCCAGAAATCCAGAGCCTGTTTATCTGTCCTGCAGTATCGCGTGTCATGTGATGAAGTAATGCAAACTTCTCACTTGTCATGACGGTCACACAAATCGCACATGTTCCGAGATCTCATTGCTCTGGAATCAACGGGCCAGTGGAAAACCAGTGTCAGGGTTTTACCGAACGTGACGTGGAGGTGAGACAGATTCCTGATGTGCTGCCTCCCCCCCCCCCCCCCCCCCCACCCCGCAGCAGCAGAAGAAGAAGAAGAAGAAGCAGTGCAGGGCTTAAAGGAGCTAATCAGGCACCGAGCTTACAGAAAACGAGTGGATAGATGAAGAGCGAGGGAAGAGGCGGAGGAGGAGAGGAAGACATGTCCTGCTGGAATGGCAGCTGCTGCACCACTGGGAGCCATCGAGGAAAAACAAGAGAACTTTCGACTGTCACACACCCCTTCCTCATTTATCCTCCTCTTCTTTATCTCCCTCCATCCGTCCTCGCTGTCTCCTCACTTTTAATCGCAGATTGATCTCGTCAAGTCTCTCGGGCCTTCGCTCTGTATCCGATGTTAGCCTCACAGATACCTAGGTAGCTCATCCTGCTTTCTTTTCCTCTCACGTTTCTTATCCACACACACGCGACTGCGTCCAGACTCGTGGCCTCGAGTTCAAGCGGCGATCGTTGCCGACTTTAGAGTGGAAGCTTTTGAGCTAGCAGCAAACACACTTGATTTTTCTTTACCCTGGCTCGGCACAGATTGTATCAGTGAAGAGGAACTTTATATAAACAGACAGGGAGGGTAGGAATAACAGAAGGATGGAGGGCTGGGATTAGAATGAAGAAACTTGCATAATGGAGGAGAGACAATAGAAGACGATTGCGGACATAAAATCGGAAAAAAGATAAGAACAATTGGATCCGGATAATATCTGAAGTTTGCCTTTTACACATAAAGAACAAAGCAGGAGATTGTGTGGGTCAGACTTGTTTAACAACATCAGAAAAATCAATAAAATAAGATATTTGCAACCTAAACGTCGTCAATTACTTTGAATCCACTTCCGGACATATACCAAGGGGACTGGCGTAAGAAGTTCCCGGAAAATGTCCAGAGCAACAGACATGTGCATTCTCAGATGCAGCCCCTCTATGACATGTCATGAGACAACTGCAGAGTCTGAAAGCAGTCCAAGAAAAGTTTTAAGACCAAAAAGTTGAATCTTTAGACACGGCTCTGACGGAGCAGCCTGCAGGAGAGGGGCTGACCGAAGGGGAAGGGGGTCACTGAGCGGCTCCACACGGAGATGGCTCACCCAAATATTTGTGGGAGCCTGTCTGCAGCCGGCGGACGGTGACTCAGAGCGGCACAAATCACTCATTGACTGGAAACAGCTTCTCCTCTATTTCCGCAACAGTGCGGCTCTATTACCACAGCTGCTGTCACGGGGCGGAGGACAAACGAGCAGCGCCTGTTTCCCAAAGTGAGAAACTTCTTATTGTTAACTTGGGCTTTGGAAATCAGGCTGGTGATGCACGTGAAGATGCTCCTCTAAAAATAAAACCCCCTTATTGGATCCTGCTATTCCCCCGTCCTGTGAGCTGCAGCGTCTATAGGCAGCTGTGCATGTTTCAGAACGAGGCCAATTAGAGGCGAACCGAGGACGGAGGAGGAATCTGAGTCCTGCTGTGGAGCTTCGTTAAATCTCACTGCAGCTAACACGTGCTTCTCAGAATCAGGCCCCGGTTGTGAAGCCTCAGCGTCAACGAACTTTGATTCTGGTTTGTTTTCTCTACCGCGGCCCTGGATCCTCCCACGCCACACACTCGGGTCCTGACCAGCCGCGCCGATGCTAGGAGGACCCCGGCCTGTGGACATCTGGAGCCTGCCGCACATGTGGCTGGAGCAGGCCCACAGATGGGAAGAGGGAAATCCCAGGAGGTGAACAAACGCACAACCCCCCCCACGGCGGACCCACTTGGAGGAACGGATCTGGGAACAACCGGCAAAACCTTTCGTCTGCATCCGGATCACGGTGGCAAAAAAAACAACACGAGGCCTGGTTGTCTTACCGCTCCGGATGTTATGAAATCAGTTTTTCATTTGTGAGAGGAAGAATCTGTTATTTCTTCTCAAAGGAACATAGTCTTGGGTTAAAGAAAGGAAATCCGACAAATCAGAAAACATAAAAACATGAACAAGTATGCAGAGTATAGTATTTCAGTTTCAGAAATGTTTTTTTTGGTCTTTTACTGAAGCTTTAATACTTGATATATTTATGTTCATGCATACTAGTCAAAAGTTTTCCTTTGGGACAATATAGTATCAATTTACCTTTCAGAAAAGTAAGAAAACACATTAATAGTGACGTAGAAGGTGGTTTATTAAAAACACATTTCCATTTACTAGATTGGATATTTAAAGTTTCCGATTCCGATATTGGCCGATGTATAAAGTAATCATTCCTAAAATGTCAAACCCTTCCGCTAAAGAAATGTAGCTAAGGCAACTGGGATTTGCTCCAGCTTTCCCTGCAACCCCTTAAAGAATAAGTGGTGTGATGAATTGGAAAGAATGGAAAGATAATGAATGGAGGGATGATTATTTATTGATTGAATCCTAAAAGAAAGGTTTTGGAAAGCCTGTTCTTACCGTTGGGTCTTTTCCTGCCATTTGACACTCCTCTATCTTGCTGGTGGACGCCGGCCAGAACACCTGGTGGCAAGAGAACAAAACATTTATAGAAGCTCGGACGGTTACCAGCAGCATATTGAGGTTTTGATCGTAAGTTCTATTGTAAGCGAATATAACAAACGTTGTGAAAGCTCCTGTTTCGATAGGAGCCGACCCTGGGTTCTGTTAAAGCTTTGTGTTTCTTATTTTTCCTGTAGAGGTGCTGGAAGGTCCAGCTCAATGAACATATGAAGCAATTTACTCAGGGAAATGGACGCGGTGGAGCGCTCCCCCGGGGAAACCTAAATGCTTTTCCATCTGTTTATGCATTTCATTGTTGTCAATTATTCTGCCGATAACTGCTTCACTGCAAACGCCACCAGGCACCGGAGAGCTCCAGCTTTTACACGGCTCTCCTGAATACACCCCAAATGGTTCTGATGATGGAAATTGCACGATAATTTGCATATGATCGCTCAAATTATAATAATGTGTACTCTGGCTGTGTGATAATGGGCCGCACGTGTTGCTAGATTTAAACACCAGGGTCCCAGCGGTGCATTAGAATACAACAATAAGCGCCCGCTGACCTTGAGGGAGCCATGGGTGATGTTGTTGATGTCCATGGAGAGGACGTGGTCCTTGCAGCCCACGTACATCCTGTCCTGGTCCTCGTCCATCTGCAGGATCCGGTAGTCCATGGCCTTGTCCGATATGCTGTAGTGTTCAAAGGACTGCGAGGCCTGCAGGTCTGAGAGAAAGAACACCCATTAAGCTTCTATCCACACCGAGGAAGAGAGGCATTCTCCTCTCGGCTCCTGCTGAATTCAACCCGAGAGAAGAACCCCCCCCCCCCCACAAGCCAGCATTAATCTCACCAAGATCAGAATAAGAGATCTGGAAAGAAAACTCAGAGGGAACCGTTTCATGACTCTAAGGATTTGGAGGCTGGTTTTGAAAACATGACTCGGTATAATCAAGATCCTTATCATTATTATAAACAGTCTATATATTATTGTATAAGCAAATTTCATAGTAAGTTAAGTTCAAATAACAACCTTTATTCCTCTCGACCGATTAGGAAAAGACTTGTTATTCAGACCAGTTTGGAAATCAAGCTCAGCTGCAGCCACACTATTATACTTTTAAAACACATGACTGTTCCTGAACTTAGTGTGGATCCAGGATTTGTTTCCACTGTTTTTAACATTGCGATAGAGGGCTTTTTGAATAATTCATGCATTTTGATGGATATTATCGGGCATATTTCTGGGACTGATATTTATGATTGTGTGCAATTTGGTGCAGAACCAAGTACAAGCCCGGATCTAGTGGATTTAATGTAATGTATGACAGGGTTATGTTGGGTCTGGACAGAGGTATTTGAGTGCAGTTCTAGTTTGATATATGACCGGAACAGGATACGAGTGGTGTGATCACTCCATCTTAACACTGCGGGTGACAGAAGGTGAGCTGGACAGCATTAATAGAAATACAGAAATATAAAATTAAACCGAATACATGCAAAGTAAAATAGTGATAAACCTGTGAAAAGACATAATAGGATAAAAGTCTGAAGTCTGAAGACAGCATCTCCAGACTGGACTACCTCTTTAAATCCCAAAAAACCTCCAATGGATGTTTATGTTTTCCGGTTCAGAAGGATGATGGGAATGGCACCAGCAGCCAGGTCGAAACATTGTGGACTGACACATCGTGAACACAAAATAAATGGCCCCTGACATTGACCTCACGATGATTTATTGGTTTATTTATTCCCGTCCTGTGGCTGCGGAGAACTCGTTGGGAAAAAGGGAACTGTGAAGTGTACAAGAGTGTCTTCTACTCATTAAAAGTGGAACATTCTTCGCACACAAACACACACACACACACACAAGTAAACATTCTCTGACAGTTATTTTCAGCCTATTTGCTCCAGAGGTAGAGAACTCTCCATCAAAGAACTTCACTGTCGAAGTCAAACTCATGCATATTTATCACTTTTCCAATCTGCGCTGAGAGCAGGGGGGGTGTTGGGTGATGGGGGGGGGGGGGGGGGGGGGGGCGACGTGGATCCACACCATCCGTTTCCTCCCCTCCGCTGATCCTCTCTGAGCTCTCTTTGTGTTCCCTCCTCTAATCAACAAACAGGTTTGCGTTGCCTCAGTGCCTCGGGCTGAAGTCACATTTTCATTATTGTGCGACGTACGCTTTTCAGGCTGGGGCCTATTATCTCGAAAGGAAAGTGGCTTTTCCTAAGCCCCCCCCCTCCCCAACCCCCCCACACTCGCTCTGATCACAGGCCGCTGTCCGGCGCTTTCGCCACATTAAAGCCTGGAGTGTTTAACTTTGAATGAAAAGAAGTTAACCACTTCAGGCACAGGGCGAGTTTCCCACGACTCTTCCCTCTCTGTTTGCCATCTTTAGGCAATAATACGGTTAATGTCTTCAAGTGAGAGCGCTGAGGGGTATTTTGGAAAGTTCGTATCATCAGAGGCGAGAGCGTCATGTGCGGAGAACACACGACTCTGCTCTACCTGACCTGCCAGAAACTAAATTAAAAGTTAAGGTGTCCCGTCAAGCAGATGTGCGCTTAAGAGTAAATCTACGAGAAAAGAGAGATTGCATCGGGCTAACGCTTCAAAGCTGAGGAGATGGCATCGCAGACATCACAGAGAGCTCACAGAGATTTATCCTTCACTGAAAAGGCTGCAGACACTAAAGGCCTCTGCGAACCATCAACAGGTCAAATACTAATTTGAGGCTAATCAAAAACACACATTCTTCCAATTCCAGTCCAATCTATTTGAATCCATCTTCCCCCAGAATCAGTCCACAAAGACAGTGTCAGGAAACCTTCTCCGAGCACACTACTCCACCTCAGTTCTACGCTATAACACACCAGCTGTCGTTTAACAACATGAATTCAATGGTCCGCGCGTGACTCGAGTTTTACAACCTGACGTTATAGCTCGTACAGGCCGAAGGAATCTCCAGCGGTTGAGTCAAAACCACGGAGGGCGGTGAAACGGGCGATCGAGGGAACCGCAGCTTTTTAAGTTATCTAATATAAGTCTGAGAGAAGGGCGAGAGGCGAGAGAGGAAGTGGCCATTAGGAAGTTTAGGTATTTATCCAAATTACATGATAGGAACCAGCTACAGAGGTTTTTTTAGAGGCCGTTAGCCTAGCTGAGTCACGGTTACCACGAGAGGAGGGTAAGTATTTTACTGTTAGCTTAGCTGTGGCTATTTGAGCTAATGTGAGTTAAATATTTTTATGTTTGCTAAACTTCACGTCTTTCAAATATCAACAAAATAATTCCTTTTCCAAAAGACTATCAATTTAGCAATTAGCAAATGTAGCTAGCTAGCATGACTTGATAATTGACTCATACGTAATGAATCTTGAAATGTCAAATAACTTAATAAATAAACATTTTTTACAAGAGACAAAAAGTTAAATATAGGTGATACAGTTTCTACAAATGCAATTGTTACTAGTTTCAATTTCTCTAAACTCAAAATGCACTTAAAGTGATCTATTTTTGCTGTATTCTGTAATGACTAACGTTTCTTTTTGGCGAACTGACTGTGTTTGTTAGTTTATCTTCTGGTGATTTTCAACGACTTCTAACAGGACCCCCCCCCCCCCCCACACACACACACACACACTGTTAACTGACTGTGCCATGACTGTTCACTCCTGACTCCTCAGATCGGTATCTGACAGCATTTATCCAGAACATTCCACGAGGGGACCACATTGTAGAGAGGGGCGTGGTATCGGGTGAAATATCGTTGTTTAATATCGTGGTGAACTTCGTATTGTTTTGTCAGTGGGGGGGCTGTGCAGGAGACTTTCATGTTTCCCTGCTGAGGGCGGAAGGCCGGCTGCAGCAGGGTCGTGTCGAGTTTTAACACAAAACAAAGAATCCTCCGGACACCACATGCCTTCGGAAACACTATCTCATCCGTGCTCTGCTTTCAATCTATTGACTCGTGGATTCCGAGGCTCCGTAGACACGTCACAAAGCGCACATCTCCAGTGCACCTGCTCCATCACGGGCAGAGGAGCTGCTCGGAACAATCATCAACATATTTCAAGGGTCATTAAATATACGCTCCGAGACAAAGTGTTTACAGACTCATACCTCTCATATGACGTCTTTGTAGAGTGTCTAACTTTTATCAGGTTTTCACACAACTGGATGTCACGAAAGGGCGATCTATCAAACCAGAAAACAAAAGCAGGAGCACAACTGTTTCTGTTGTCGTGTGTGTGTGTGTGTGTGTGTGTGTATATGTGTGTGTGCAATGAAGAAATCCTCTGGACCACATGTGGCTTGTTAGTCATGAGTTCATATGCATTCTTCAATGCTGACATCGCCCCCTCTCCCGAGACAGGAGTGTGTGTGGACATCATCACTTTGGCTCCGGCATCTTGTTTATGGATTTACAGTCTGTAATCTGTTTATGCTGAGGGATGAAATAAAGATAGTGGAGTAATAAAACTGTCCTCCTCGGCGCAAAGACAGTCTTCACTCTTATCTTTGTCCGACTTGCCGGTGTCTTCGTTGCAGGCAGAGAGGCAGAAAGAAACTAAATGACCACACAAAGGTGGCAGGGTTTGGGGGGGTTTGGCGACAGTTGGGCTTTTCTATTATGCATGGGCGCAGGTGGGCCTTACACCACCCTGCAGACCTCCCATCAGTCCCCAGTGCCGGGCCTTTGACTTTGAGCTTTGACCCATGGTGCCCTATTGGTCGCCTGGCGGACCGGTGGTGATCCGATCCACCCTGATCCAAGCGATGGACGGCGGGGCACGGCCACAAAGGTCAAGGTGGCGTCTGGAGCGCCCAGGCTCTCCCTCTCTTTGATGCTGTGTGAAGCGGTCGAGCGGACGCAGCACAAAAGCCTTTTGTTGGCATGAAATCACGGAAGTCATTCAACATTAAACAGCACGTTGCTTCCTTTGCTGAAGAAAGGCAGAAAACATTACCCATGCATGTTGGTCAAGGAGCCGGGAAGTAGATGTAATGAAAAAAGAACAAGTAAAGCAAGATGTTTCTTTAAAAACAGTGTTGATTAAAGATTAAAAATAACTTTAAATAGAATGGTGTGCCCTCGCCAAGGCCCAACCGCCTCCTTTAAATTCAATCAAGCTGCACTAAATTGTAAACACTGAAAATCAGTCCTCTAAATAAGATTAATCCTGATCCTCTCATCAAGACACATGAATAGGTCAAGGAAATCAGTGATACAATAAAAATCTCACGTAATAAATTACTGGATCCGACCTTTTGTCCGGATCTGTGCCAAAACTTTTGTGGATTCTCTCTTGGCCCATGTCCCATCCTTCCCCTTTCCTTAAAGTCTGTCCTGTTGTAGTTGTGTAATCTTGCTGGGAATAAAACCAACAACCATTGAACAAACTGCACTTCAGTGTTGAAGATAAAGAGGCATCCTCAAACATCCTCCTGGGAGACAGAAGACTGAATACAACTTTCCTTTACTGCTTAAACGGATCCTTTTGTGTAAAACTGGCGGAATGCCCCTTTACAAATGTATGCTGCCTTTCTTTGTTTTAAAGAACAATAAATATGTGTTTGATATTAAATATCCAATTAAAGTCCAATAACAGATAATCTGGAGCGTATATTCAGTTTATTTGACTTTCCTCAAAAGAAGTAGTTGGAAGTTTCCATTTTTCATCGAATTTTCTTTTCTACGTTTCTGACACTTTAATAATAAGTGATCAATCAATACATAAAATGAGCAGAAGTTGCAGCCATAGATTAAAGTGAAATCGGCAGAGGCCGTCTGGTGTTGTCACAGTTGGCCTGATGACGGCACATCCATCTTTTAAACATGTGCCGTAAGTTAAAATGAAATGATCCGTGGCTGATTGCACTTTGGACTTTCAGAAATTTGAATGCAGCCTTTGTTTCACGACCGCAGAGCTAACGTCACGTTTTTTCCGCTGTCACGACAACTTCGAAGAAAAGATATCTGCTGAAAACGGCACGCTGTGATCACTGTGGCAGGTAACCCCACATCCTGTGAACCATGACAGAGTGGATCGGTCACGGACACGGACGCTGGGTGTGATAATCCAGAGAGGCAGCATGCTATCGCGTCCCACAGAGTTAAAGAACATCCTCTTTTATTCGTCTGTGGTGAGAAGCAGAGTAGAAATAGAAAAGGAACGCCGGCAACAGGAAGGGACCTGTCATTGTGGGCGCTGTTTGTGTGGCAGCAATTAAAGCACAGGGGAGACTGCGGTGCTCTGGTGTGATTATGCAGCCACCAGAGGAAAGGCATCAACCACACGGAAGCGTTCCTCAGGTTTTCAACAGTCGAGACCTCCAAAACTGTTTGCATGATCCGATAACCAGGTTTTACAATAAATCCTCTCGCAGTAAACAACGCCTCCGTGGTTCTGATTCGGGGATGTCCATACAAGGAATGTTTTGTCGTGATGCCACATCATAAAACGAGAATTCACAGCAGGCTGGAAAGTATGCTGTGTCTTTTATGAGAGAGGCAACTGTAGTTTTGGGACGCGCCTGGGTTTGACATTTAAGAAGCATGCGCCAACTCACTGAGCTGGTGTTGCTTGAACAGCCCATGTGTCTTCTTCCAGTTTCTCAGGCAGCAGCTAGATGTGGTCGAAAACGGAAGGAAACGGTGTGGCACGATGGTTTATTCTGGAGGGAAGTGCGGTGGCAGAAGAAAAACGGCTGAAAAACAGCTGTGGTTTGTCAGTTTCCCTCCAACTGGTTGCCAGTTTGGGGAGTAACCTCGTGAAAATCCATCTGTGGAGACTTTTCTCCCCCGACAAGAGAAGGTGTTAAAATCAGCGTGAAGCAACAGTGTGGGACGGTAGCTTAGCCACTGTGAAGGAGGGATGAACAGCTCTGACTGGGAATCTGGAGTATTGGTTTTATGATTAACACCAGTGCCTGAACACAGGCCAAACAGGCCTTATTGACACTTCAGGGTCGGACAGCGGGCCTATTACAAACCGACCTCGGTGCCCACGATGCAAATCAGCCCCTCATCAATTGGCTTTCTACCTGAAAGGCCGGCATGAATAAATTAACTCCGTGCTAATGAGGTTTGATTTCTATTCAGCTCAAGGAGAACCTGCTCTGTGGTTGTCAGGGGCAGCTGGTGGGAGGACCCACAATCCCCCTGTCTTGATAAATATTGAGGCTGGGGCTTATACCGCCCCCCCTGCTCCCCCCCCTGCAATTAATCCATCCTCACAAGATGGAGTGGGTTTCATCGTGGAGGCCTGATTTCGAACCCGGTGCCAAATGCCATTGCTCTTTGTCCAGACAATGCTAAGAGCTCTTGGGTTCGGTTCTAGATGGCTGCACTTAGGAGACACAGCTCTGGCCCACTCATGCATGCTGCACCAGTAAAAGACTCGATCCCAGGCAACTGACGGGCGCCTCTCCAGATAAAAAATGACCGACTGGTGCGGCCAATCTATTTTCCCTGGGAGAGGGGAGGTGGGGGGGGGGACTCAGCCAAAGGGTATACAGTAATAACTGGTGGCATATACACATTTGGCAGAAAGGGAAGTGAAGGTGCTGTTTCAGTGTGAGCAGACCACCCAGGACGTCCGGCGCTGGTTGACAGAGTCGTCCGATTGTCTGTCCAACAGACATGCTCCACATTCCCTGGCAAACAGCAAACAGCATGCTGGAAGGAACTGTACTGCCACAACTTGTCGTGGACAGACGCCAGCGCTAGCTTAAAAAAGGAAAACTATAAATGCTGCGTCCGTGTCCCAATTGTCGTCTATCAGCAATCATCTATATCCAGACGTTCATAATGAGAATCATATGATACCGAATGCCGAAGCACTTATGCACGCTCTCTCTCATACTGGTTTCTCTGATGCAGACAACGTATCTAAATATGACATGTGAGCCCCGGGTGTATTCTCCCCCTCGGCTCTGTGTATACGTCTGGGCAGAGTGATGTTATCCAGCACCAATGTCAACTCCTGGTCTCCGTGCACGGCTGACCTGCTGAGGTGTTGGATAATATTCCCTGTAGGGAGCTGAAACTGGAGATGACAACTGGTTCATCATACTGCCCGACAGCAAGCTAGTTCTCATTCCTGATGCCCCAATTAGCACCTGGCCTCCCCTTCACATGTCACCAGCCGCCGGTCTTTGACACACGGAATCAAACTGTCCCGTTCACCTGCTGGCTTTTGGCCTTGACCCGTCACCTGGCCCTCACCAGGAGCCTCCGGTTACCTCTCACAGTAAATCTGTGACTCCACTGTCTCAGAGAGTCTTTCTGTGCGAGGGGATTCAGCACCAGTTCCACCAGGTGGGACGCGTCTGGCGTCTTCAAGGCTGAACCTGTGTCATATATTAAAATAAGCTGCACTTCCCATGTGGCGTGATGTCACTGAGGTCATGGGTTTGTTTCTGTTGCTGTTGAGTGAAGGTTAAGATTTGCTGCGAGTGCAACAATTACAAACGCGCCTGTAAGAAACGTTCGGATTTGGCTGTGGACTTCTGGCTTTTGATCGAGCTGCTTAAATGTATTCAGGTCGTAAGATTGTTTGGAATAATGGAAATGGAATCAATGCCTTTTACAATGGACAGTTCAATAACCTCAGTTTAGAATATATGCACTTTACAACAGAGGCAGGAATACAAACAAACTTGCATAAATGGTTTCAAGGGTCAGTTTATTGATTTGAGATAATGCCGACCTCCAGCCCAAAGGATTTCTTCCAGTTGACCTTGGCTAAGAGTTTCTCTCTTCTGTTCATATTAATGACCATCGATTACCTTTCAACATGTAGCCGAGAAAGGAATATATGAAACATTCAACAGGGGGAGTGAGGTCAGACGCAGGAATGGCTCAACACAGAGGCAGGAGGACAACCGGCTGACGGAGCGGAGGCTGTCAAACAACTCATACGCTGTCAGCCCCCGAGGCGGTGCAAGCTGGAGCTCATCACATTCACCATCAACCCTCCTGCAGGAAACCCTCCATGCTGCGACTCAGGTAATTAGATAGAGATCCCAGGACTTGAGTCTGGGGGGAAAATGCAAACTCATTCACTCAAGAACGAGCTCTCCTCATGCCGTGGACACAGCAGCATTCAGAAGACACACATGCATCGCTAACCTACAGCTATTTGCAGCATGTCTCTGTGTGCCCTCGCTGACAGCTTCGACAGGCCCGTGCTTCTGCCCTCCCAGGATTTCTCCATAACCACAGAGCATCACTAATTCTACTTCACTGGCTCTATTATGTTTATGGAAGAATAGAGATGCTAATGTTCAGGTCCAATGTAAGAAAGAGGTAGAAAATAATTAACCTGAAGTCACAGACTAAAGACCTTCTCATCGGCCTTTGACAGCATTGATCTCTGACTCTCTGACCTTTGTCTTGACCCCAAAAGACCTCGGCATACCGTTAAGCGTCCACGTCAGATGCCTGTTTCACTCAATGCATTCAACAGCCCATTTAAAGAATCCTTCAAGGGGCTAGGAAGCGATATGACTGATTCTAGAAGAAGGGAAGACCTGCGCATCACATTATTCTGTCTTGGTCTTGACATTACATCCACCATAGATCAGCAAAGACACCCTTTTTTTTCAAATAGTAAGAGATCCTGATATCTCAGGGTTTCAGTGGGGTCTTAAAAATCGGATTTTTAACTATATTCAAGACCTATAGTTTGTCTTAAATCTATTTAGGTAGGTCTTATTATCTAAAAGGTGTGTTAACGCTATTTCTGTTGTGCTTTGCATCTTGCAAGAGAAATCCTTTACGATCCAGATTATTATAAAGTGTCTCTTCTTTCTTCTGTCTCTGCCTGAGGTTGAAATCTGTGGAAATCCTGTATTTAACATAACTGCGGCACCAGCTTGTAGATATTGTTTCAAATCTATGCGTAGCTAGCACAGCTAAAAACCACATAGTTTCAACAATGACTCGGGAGAAAGTTAAACAAGCGAAATTCAATAAAGTCGAGGAATGCTCACTGAGGCTCTTAGTGCGAGCAAATACACACAATCTCTCTCAGTCTCTGCTGACACACACTCACTGCTGAAAACCCTCATGAGCAAACACGCTTAAAAGACTGACGTCCGACTGCAGCGTCTGAACTCCCCTTTGAATAATGGGGAGCGAGTGGAGTATCAGTAGTAATGAGGCTTGATGAAAGGGCGCAGGGATCCGGTGTATCTGCTCTCTGAGGCCTGGCTCCTGGTCGCCGGGCCTGGTTCTGTTCAGGCCGCTATCGAGGCCCATTTGGCGAGCGCTAATTGAACCGCACACATCGTCCTAATCAATGCTTCCTGCGTGTCCAGAAAATCTACATTATCCACACGAAAGCCTATGAATGGCCCTGTTCACTCTCGAGTAAACATCTTCAAGGGCTCACCCCCACGTACTGTATGTATTTCTGTATTGAATCCTGGAGGTTTGCCAGAGCAGGGTGAGACCACTGATGAGATTAAATGATCCTGATCCTGAACGCAGACCACGAAACCCAGCTGCCAAAACTGAGGCCCCAGATTGTTGATCCACATTTTCTAGAAAGGAATTTTTGGCATCAATGGGGCCAACTGCGGATACGGTAGCAAAACTAATAAGCTGCGTATTGCTTTACAGTATTAGACCAGCAGGGGGTAATATGGCAGTGTTAATACGATACCAAAACAGAACAGTAGCTCAATGTATTTGGTGAAGCTGTACGTTGTCTGTGCAAACATCAGAAGTATTGAAATATCGGAAAGTTAAAATTAACAGCAGAACCGTGTTAACACTATCACCACAGACACAACTCACTATTAGTGGTATTAGTTCATAAGGAGGGAAATCGATATTTGGATTTCAGGACAGATACATTTTCTTGGTAAAGGAATATAAACTTTTGTTTCCTCTACAAAACTTTGACATTTAAAAAATAAGCCAAATGTTAAAGCAACATCAGAGAATCAGAATCAGAATCATTTTATTTGCCAAGTATGATTGCACATACAGGAAATTGCCTTGGTGTCGTTCGTTGATGCACTGAACATAAAACAACAATATAAAAACAACATAAAACAACAATATGAAACAAAATATATACAGTACCAGAGTTATGGGCACGTGCGGTGCTAAGGTTCAGTTAATGTAAGGAGCTGTTCCCTCAACTCAAGCCTGAGTTAAATTGTCTACCACTGGAAACTTATTGACTAAAACCAATGACACTTTCGGTAATTGACGATTTTTGTTACAACACAGATTTTGTATGGTACTAAACAGACTTCAAGTTAAATTTCCAGTCCCCACAGTCCAATAGAATATGACAAGTAGGCTACACCTTCTTCCAGCCAACCCCAAACCATTGGAAAACTCTTGATTGCTAATTGCTAACAGCTTTCGGTGGACTAGTTATTGACGAGGCTCTGTGAGACTATGAGCCCTCTATGCTAACGCTAATCATCTAAGAAGTAACATGTGGAAGCTTCATTTAAATTGTCAGATTAGTGTAATTGAGTCAAGTTTCTGTCGGAGTCTAATCTGGATAAAACGTTTAAAAGCTTCTGCATTTCCAAAACAAGCTAGACATCAAGATGAGACCACTTCTGTTATTATCAATAAATATTAAGAGCTTTTAAAAGGATTGACACACGCTCTCAAATTAATCCAAATGTTTGTATCGCATTTCAGCCTCGTTCTTACACAGTAAATACATCAAACATACCATGAAACGGGCCAAAGCAAATGTTGAGGAGTTGTTATCTTTTATCAGAACAGTGCTGCTGCTGTGAGCCGGTGTTTCTTATCCGAGGCACGGAAGAGAAAGGCACTGCTTGAGGGTTCATTATTTGGGTAAGTTGCATTTTCCCATGTTTATTATGGGGGTTTTAATTGTGGCCTGGCCGCGTTCGCCCACAGAACCCACGAGTAAGCAGAGCGAGGCCGAGAAGAATGTCAGAGACAGCAACTTCTCCGCAGGTCGGTGGGGGGGGGGGGGGGGGGGGGGGGGGGGGGCTTTACGAACCGGCCTTACCCCTGGTTTGGATTTCAGCAGTGACACAAGAAGGGAAAAGGGTGAGGATATATCCAAGGGTCCGGATCCATGTACAACACAAGCATCTGACTCGCCAGTTTATTTTCTTGGTTTAGTGAGTTCCAGCTCGAGTTTTCACATCTGGCGGCAGAAGAATTCACATTTTAGGCCACCCGGCAGGTGCCAAACCACCTGCGCTCTCTCTTCCCCACTGGGACACCGCCCACCGTCCTCCACTTTGACTCGCCGTCCATCTTCCTGGCTGCTTTGGACGGAGCCCAGACTCCCTGAATTCTTCCCTCCATAAAGAGGCCGGTGTTTAAGCGTGAAAAGAACATCCACCTCAGGCTTTAAGAGTTTCCATACATCTGGTGCTTACCCATGCTGAACTCTCCCCCTGCAGACAGCGGGAGTTATGACCCTCATCCTCCTCAGCTCAAAAATGGGTATCGACTCATACTTCGCATTTCTTTAAGCTCAAGTACTCGATGCTAAGCTGCAGCACAATATAAATTTACAGGGAAGTCGGCTGTTTATAGCTGTGGACACACACCCTGCTACTTTACAACCCCATCGTCTGCTGGGTCTTGACTCATAAATTCGGCTAAATGCATTCTTCTAATTACAGCTCAATAAAAACAAACACACATCCAAACTCTCATTAAGACCGAAGTCTAAGAGTCTGTAAAAGAAATGGGTGCTCTGCAGTCAAACTCTCCTTTTATGGTGCTCCCCGAGGAGATGCACGCTTACAGTAAATACATGAATCAAATCTAATCTGCACATCAGAGGGAATAACGTGTTGCAGGATTACAGAGATCGTATCTTCAGTATTGTGACCTTTGACCTTTCAGGATGTCTATTTGGAAGACTGAGGAGCGAGTGGATAACGTGACTCGAGTTCTTAAAAACCAGAGACAGCGATGGTTTCCTTTCAAGCAGTCAGTGGTTTGAGCTTTTATTTCCCCCCTCGGCGGTTATTTAATGACTCACACAGCGTGGAGAGCTGAGACAGAGTGGACAGGCTGGTTCAGACATTCGGAGCGAAACAATAAACACAAGCCGAGAAAAGAACAAAAGAGAAATATGCAGGAATGACAGTGTAAGCGTGCAAGCCCGAAACGGGGGAATACGTGGCACATGGGGAATATTGAGCCTCAGTCTGAGGAAGAGAAGAGCTGCTGCTTCACATTGTTTGACTTCTCTATCTGTCTGATTAAGTGATGGATGAGTGACAGTCTCATCTGCTCTGTGAGGCCTAATCAGAAATGTTTAGATTCCATTTTTCTCCGAATCCTGATTTGGATACCTGGAATTTGCGTAGCACCACCATCCGATATGATTACAACTTAAAACAGCTGTATCCACTTACCCTGCATGTAAGTGATGATTGCTGTCATTGTACGGCCTATCGCTGGAGTTGTAAGTGGCAACACGAGCGCCACCCCTCAAAATGGAAGCCCCGCATACGTCACAAATCTGGCTAACGCTACTCCCCCGTAAATCAATTCCTGAAGTAGAAGGGATTTCCAGGAAAAGAAGATTACAGCGTTATCATGGTGAAACTAATATCCTCCAAAGACGTGGTCAGTAGATTTGCATTTTCGCTGAAGCCTGATCCCTAATCTTTCGGTATTACCGGTTATCAGAACATCTCCAGGCCTAATCAACAGGAAGAGGTAGTGGGAGGAGATCAAGCTTCTCTGACAGACCCGGCACACGGTTTCTCCAACACTCTGCACATTGGCAGTGACAGGACGGCTCATCCTCACCAAATCTAACCTGCTTACCACCGACATACACTCTCAGTTCAAGGGATTATCAAAAATTCATAAAATAAACCACGTCAAAGAAATTAAATAAAACAGTAGATTCCGAACCAGAGGCAGCAACAATACCCACAGGCCCGTAGCACAGAGTGCTGTGATTAAAGTTTAACTAGGAACAGATCCAGGGACGGTCTGATGAGCAGCTCCACCTCCTGCAGAGCTGTGACTCTTTGCTTACACACAACAGGAAAATGACTGGATGAGGGTCTTTCCAAAAACAAAGCGTCCAGGCCTGAGGTGTGTTTGAGTTGGAGAAGCCAAACTATTTATTATCCAAAAAAAACCAGCATCGTTATACACAAGATCTGCAAAGTCCGAGTAAGCCGTTATTCCATTATCACGTAGCCGCTGGCTAACCTTGATTATCGACCATTTGTTTAGCATTAGCGCTAAACACATGCGGCTCCAGTGCAATCTCCCTCCATCTGCGGAGAGTCACAACAAGCTTCACGTGTTTCTTCTTACCTTCGAATGTGAGGAAGACTCTGGGCAGAGGCTGAGGGAGGCAGGAGACCTCGGTGGGGAGGAGAGAGAGAGCCAGGAGGGAGAGAACCACAGCTGACACCAGAGGTGGCCCGGGCTTCACCTCTGGCCCGCCCATGACTGTGCCGCCGCTCGGGAACCACGACCGCTCACCGCTGCCTGTTGGAGAGAAAGTCAGGGACCTAGATTGAAAGTTTTCCCAAACTTGATGAAATCATACTGTTGCAAATTGACTTAAAATCAATTTGTATCTATTTCTAAAAAGCCCCTTCTTCGGTGTTTCGGCAAATGGAAAAGTAAAACACAACTCTCCTTGTACCAGGAGAGCTTTGATGATTGAAATCTACTGGAAACAAACCTGAGGACATGTCTAAAATCTGGATAAATATAGTTGTATAATTTTGTCTTGCATGCCAGGGTCGTACTACACGTTGAAATATTATCATCATATATCATTTATCGACTTTCTGGAATAAAGCAAAAGTTAAGAAATAGGCTGCAACAGAATTAACACACAGGATACAACAATGATATTTACAGCTTTAAACAATGTATGTTTTGCCCAAACTCTAGTGAATGAAGACGCCCTGTCGACCGGAGCACAACATGTCGGTCTTGCACATCTCTTACGATATCCTTGCAGATGCACCCCTCTTGAAAAATGGATGAGTTAAATCTGCACAAAAGAGCTGCCGGAGAAACTCTCCTCCTCGGCCTTCTCTTGTTCCTTTTCTATATCAGGACAGGAGGAGCTCAATAATTGATGGCGGCAGGTAGTGCGCTGCCCGCGGGGCTCTGTACCTCCTGCGATCCAGAAGTCCACTGCTGGAGGAACGCTCTGCAGTTACATCTGCACTGTACAGATGAAAATGACCCTTTTGTTTTTTAACTTTTAATGCCATAAAGAAAAATTGTTTTTCAACAAGAGGCTGGATCCCGACTCTCATGGCTTATTGATGTGCACTGAAAAATTGATGGTGCACCGGAGATAAGAAAGCTGCATGTTTGCCATGAACATTTCAGTCTCGGGGTGTAGCATACAAATAGGTTGAGTTGTGGGGCGTGGTGTGGTGAAGTGCAGCGTGACTGATTTACAGCAGAGGCCCGGACTTCCTCTGTTCAGGTGCATGAGGACGACATGTGGAGGAGTGCAGGGGAAAGGAATCTCTCTCTGGCTGCATGAGGAGGAATGAAGCAGCATGGGGTTTAAACCAGCCGGCTGCTGTGCTGCAGCCCCCGTCTTACTGCATCTCTCACACACACAGACACACACACACAGACACACACACACGTCCTCCCCCAGAGCCTCCCTCAGCTCGGGCGTCTGCAGCTTCAGCCCGAGGCTCAGGACAGCCCTCGTCCTGTTCTGGCTTCTGTCCCTTATTCTGACAGGGCTGGTTCGCCAAACATTACAAAAAACGTATGTCTCTGATGTCCTCACTTGCCTCTCGTGGTGTCTCGTCATTGCACAAAGCTTGGGTCCTTATTTTTTTGGGTAGTTTGGTCGTTTGCAAGCCAGATTACAGAAAGAATAAGTAGATATCCACGAAACTTGGAAGGCTGCAGCATGAGTGAGGGAGGAACTCAATACATTTTGGTGCAGATGCAGGATTTTTCTGTTTTCCACTTTCTTTGCCATTGCAGCATTTTATAATTTACAGATTGTGAAAAATCTGGCGTATTTAGAGAACTGATATCCATGAGTTTGTGTAGTTTGTTGCAGCTTGATTGAATTAAAGGAGACTGATGCTGGAGGTTCGTGCTCCACTGATTCTAGTGTGATAAGATTTTGAGGTTTTTCCAAAAAGATGAAGCAGTTGTGGATAAGCACCGGAGCTGTGTGCGGCCTTACAAGACTTTTAACCAGATCACCAAGTTAATCATTTTCACTACTCAACTCTACAGAGTCCAAGTTTCAAAATCCACATTTAACAAAAGGGTCATTTAAAGTTTGACGAGAGTTTTAACTCTGCAGTTTTTTGGGAAAAATACCAATTTCTCTGGTGCACATTAGTTCCAGTGTAAAACGCTGTGGTCTGGGAATTATCCACAGCAATGGGTCCGGAAAAAATAAAAAAATGACATCCGCTTGAGTAATTCCATATGTCACGCGTTTATATCCAATGCCACAGATCAGTGCCAGTGCAGTAAAAAGCGTAGTCTTATCTTATTTATTAAGGGGCAACACGTCAGAGTATGGAACCGGGGGGGGGGGGGGACGTCACATTGTTTACTTTAACCACAAGCTTTCCCCTAAATCCTAACTAAGTGTTTTTTGGGGGATTTTATAAATTGGACGTCGTAAAAATAAAAATGAGTCCAACGTGGGGATTTGCAGAACGGTCCAGTGTTGACGTTCTCGTCCAGTGACAAATAAACAAGCAAATAGGGGAAAATGGTTAATTTTAATAATTGAAGTGGATTGCCCCCCCCCCCCCCCCCCATGCAGACTGGGAGAGGTGGGTGATCTCCCCGGCAGGAGCTCTGGCACGGAAACGTCGGCCCCACAGCTGCTAAACTCATCATCCGGGGAGTTAGTCACCTCCCGAGCGTCTTGTGACATCTCCACCAGATCAGGTTCAGGCACTTCCTCAGTTTCACAAACGCCTCGATTTCTTTGATGATCGTCACACGAGGACTCTAGCGTGCGCGCCACCCCCCCCGTGTAATGGTCTCCCATTAAGAGTTGCTTCCCAGTTTGTTGCCAAGGGAATGAAAAAGATAATACATACTTTAAATAATCATCTGGAGTTCATCAAAATCTCGACATTCCAGCTTAGCATCTCTGGAAAGGTAATTAAATGCTTTTCCTCAAGGGAGGTCAGAGAGTCAGAGCTGTACTTCCAGTGTAATGCTAATTGTGTTTATTGTGCGTTCCCTTGGTCGACAGCCTGATGAGTTTTCCATCGCACTTTCACCTCCACCAGCGCTGCTCAAAAACTAATATTGATTGATTTTGATAGGAGAAAACTGCAGCGCTGTACAAGCAAATCCTTTTTTCCCCTTCCCTTAATTTTTCCAAACTGGCTCAGTAATTGTTTGGCTCGTGTTAATGCGTTAAACACATGAACACAATTTGGGGACAGGAAATTGAAAGAGAAAGTTCCTCTAAATTTAGGTTTTTGAGGGATTGAATTGTTTTCTAATGTCCCTCTGTTTTTTTGCCCACGAGAATTAAAACTGAAATCGTAAACAAGCTGCTCCCTGTCCCGTCTGTGAGAGGGCGATGTGTGTTCATACCACACCCTGTCATTCAGATGTCTGTGGATCTGTTACACTCACACAAACACACACACACACACACACACACAAACACGCCTACCGGGCACAGCAAAGACAGAGTGTGTGTGTGTTTCAAGTATCAAAACTTCAAAACCAGCATGTGGATCTTGTGATGGCAGCATTCAAACCCTGTGATCTAAGACAATCCTCTTTCACGTTCACAAATAAGAGCATTTTTTATAGTAGAAGACAAAGGTTGGCTTTTAAAAAAGTTGAATTGCCCCAGACACATTTTTCAGCTTCCATCAGACAGCTGCAGCAAAGTCATGACTCATTTTCTGGACAGTGCAATCCAATGAGGGAAATCAAGCCGTGTAGCAAGGAGACAAATGTAATAACACACAAGTGAAGATTGAAGATTGAGTCAGTTTATCCTCACTGGTGGGACCCTGCACCTGTTAAGCCTGAAGCCCACCAGCTCCTCTCTGCATCCTGCCTCAGCACAGAGCAGCAGACAGACCCTGTTCCGACAGAGACAGGGTTTAAGATCAGTCCTCGGACCAGGACTCACCTTCCAGTGTGGATCAGATGTGAAGAAAAACCAGGTATCACACCAGACCCGGGTCCTTATTTATCCCTTCTGTTCACAACCACCTTGTTTCCAGTCTCCTCCAGTGACACCACAGAAGAAAAATGCAGCTATTCCATCTAAGAGCTCCCACAGCAGGCTTGACTGAGAGAGAGAGAGGGAGAGAGGAGAGGGAGGAGAGAGAGAGGAGAGAGAGAAGACAGAGAGAGAGAGGGCTGGTGTCCTATTACACACTCTCCAACTCGAGCCCCCGTCCTCCCTCTTCTCCTCCCACCTACCCCTCCCTGACATGATCGTCCTACCCCCCCACCCCTCCCCTCCCTCCTGTTAACTACATGTACAGCTCAGAACATGAAGTGGACGACACGTACCTCACACACACACACACACACAGAAAGAGAGAGAGAGAGGGAAGGTGAAGCCTGAGAGTTCAAACACATTTAGGCCAAATTTAAAAAACAGATTTTCCATCAAATTCCATCCCCAAATACAAATTCTGCTCATATTCTTGTTTAAAAAATCTGTTTACTTGTTCTAATGTTCAGGATACACATCACTCTCCTCAGACTGTCCTCTGCTGCAGCTCCTCTTTTCAGCCTCTGTCTGAAACACTTGGTTTCAGCTCCTGTTTCTTCAAGACTCCAAAATGCTGAGGAGGTCTTAGATGTCAAAGTCAGTCGGTCCTATCCTCTTGGTTTTTAAGGAATAATCAATACTTCTGTGAGTAGTTGATGAAATGTTTCAGCCCTGACCAGTGTGGTGGACTAACCATCAGAAACCACACAACCTTCCCCAAAGAACCACACACAGCTAGCACGGCTAAAAAAGTGCTGATCTGTCCCTGTATTACCGACATTCCCTCTCAAACCCCCTCGACCATTTAGCGTGATCAACTGTCGTCCTCGTGAAGTCATAACAATCCTCATCCGATGTGGTCGACCGGGAAAAACAGAGGATTTGGATTTGGTTTTGTCGACCGAAGCACAAACCAAAAGCATGCAAACCCAAACTTGTACATATAAAAAATGGATAATAATAATCCATTAAATGGGCTCATTGGAGTTTAGAATGAAATCCTGGACTGAGCCAAACCTGCATCAACACGATCCCCGGTTCCAAAACAGACGCGGCTTCCACACGAGCCCAAACCAGAGGAGTCAGGAGTCTCGGCCGACTTGGCTCGGCTGGCCGAACCAGCACCGCAGATTAACTGTGTTTCCACGCTGAGCTCCGCAGAGACAGACTTTATGCTCCGCTTGCATTTTCATGAATGGGTGTGTTTGTGTTTCCCCCCCCCGAGCCCTGAGTGTCACATGTCAGTCGGCTGCAGGTAGGAGCCCGGGACCTGAAGGGATTTTTCACACTTTTAGCACTTTGGCCTCAAGGCTGACAAGTGGAGCTTATTGTTAAATCAGAATGTGTGAAACAGAGGACGAGGGGAGAACGGGGGGGGGGGGGGGGGGGGGGGGGATCGCTGGTGTCTCTCAGCCAGAGGGAAATAATTACCTCCGTCCCTGACAATGCAGCGTGATTTACGCCTCTTCAATTAAAGTGTCAGCCCCACCAGAGCGGTGCGGGGGTATTCATTGGCCCCGTTGGCATGCCCATCACTGTTGGGAGGAGGAGAAGAATGGAAAGGAGGTGGGTGAGCGCTAAATGGAGATGAGGCGCATCCTTTACTATCCCCGCGACGGAGCCCGGGCTGTAAATCCACTTAATGAGTGTGGTGAGCCGCAGAGAGGGTCTGGCAAACAGGTGGGACGTCTGACAGGAGACGGGCTTGTGTCTTTCAGCGAGTTCAATGAAAAGGGTTTTTCCATTTTCTTTCTGAAAAATGACGCTTGCGTGGTCTCTTGTCGTTGAACATCTGGGCTGCGGTGCCATGTTAGAGCTGCAGATGTTGCACGTTTGTCACACTGATGGGTGACGCGCATGCAAAGGTCAGGGGAGCCCCCCCCCCCCCCCCCCCCCCGTGATGCTCGCCACATCACGTGCACATGTTTGCACTTTGTAAGACGTTGTTTAGACACCGAGTAACCGTGACACACTAATACACATCCACTCGGGGTCACTGCTGGCGTTTCAGTTTTTTTACGGTTCTGCTCTTTCCTCGCTGTGAGAAACATGATCAACCAGAATGCAGGACATCTGTTTATTTCCTGTGAGGTTCAAGAAGCAGCGGCTGGTGCCACGAAGCCGGTTGAACACAGGCAGGATGTGTTTTCATCATCCGGCTTCTCTTTGTCGAACATCGGTCGAACTGGGAAACCAGCACGACGAAGAGATGTAAGGAAACCATTGCTGACATTTCAAACTTTGGTTTTTCACGGAGGTTATGTTTTCATCCCTGTTTGTTTGTTGGTTTGTTTGTTGGTGAGATTACACAAAATCACCTGAACAGATTATCACAAAACCTGGATGAATGAATGCGATATGAGTCGGGGAAGAACCCATAAAATGTTTCTATTGTTCTGATAGTCTCTGAATGTCCGAAAATAGCCCAAACTAAGCTCGATAAATAACCGGAGCACAAGGTTCGGTCTTCACAGCGTATCGGTGAAGATGAGAAGTCCTGAAATATAAATTTAAGAGGTTGAAACCAGGATTTGTTGTAGATTTACTCGATAAACTACTTTCAAAAATATCCTCTAAAGACATAAAAATACTTTATGGGTTCCTAAAACCCTGCACCGCCCTCACAAACAAAAAAAAGAGAGAGAGTCCATATCTATGAACACAAAACTGGTTTTATTTCCACAAACTGCTGTTTCCTCTCCAAACCCCGGTCTGGGTGTTGACAGCTTTATTCTGCTGCACTTTAATGGATTTTCCATCTCGTCCCCCGAAGATCCATTGGAGCGGTTATCTTGTACAGTAGTAAAGTGTTGCTCCATTTAATCCATAAGTGAGCGATGATACAGATTCCAGTCAACGTGATGCAGGGAGACATGTGACTTGATGTGTTGACGATTGCTTGATAATGATTTCCGATGTTTTCCAGGCTGGTTTGAGATTAAACCCCCGATTCAACAATCTGTGTTCTTCCCATAATGCTTCTGGAAGAAAAAAAAAACCCATAACAGATTATATTTTCCCATCATGGCAGCTGCTGGGATGTTTTGCGTATGTTCATTCCATCCGTGCAGCTGGTGTGTGCTTGTGGCCGACACTTGTGCGAGAGGGAGGGAAAACTAAAAGCAAGGGGGCACAGACGTGAATAATGGAACCGCTAATTGGCTGCCAGGCACCAGAGGGCAAAATCTGATAAATGCTAAACAGGAACAGGCAGCGTCCTTCACTTTCAAACAGGCTCTCTCACTCCCGGAGATTAATATGAGAGGTTTCGCCGCCTCTGTAGCCAGAGGTGAGGAAACCTGCCAAAGTCACGCTCGGCGGCAGAGCAGCTCCGGAGACATTTCCCTGCACCTCGTTCTCAGAGTCGAAGCATCAGCTGGAATTCATACATCAGTGTAACAGCACAGTGATGGAGTCCGGGCTCGGGGTAACGTGGTCTGACTGTGGCCTTGACGTGAAAGTGAAAGTCCAGCAGAGAGAAGAGGACAAACAGAGACAGACCAGCCAGTGATGAGGGGAAAACTCGTTAAAGTGACTCATTTGTCGACTCACTGGTTTCCGAAGCTAGAGAAAGTAAAACACACCTAGACCCAGATGTTGTCTCTGAGTTCTGTCCAAACCCAGGCGATGCATTTCTAAGAGCAGCAACAAAAATGAGGTTTCTCTCGGTTTCATTCTCACTGTGTCACATGGTACGAAGCCACAAACTGTTTAAAGTTTAAACAAAGGACAAAACAACAGAGGAATAAAAAATAAACATTTTGGCTTTTAAAAGTACAAGAACTCTCTAAAACATAACAATAATGATATAGAAATACTAAGAATCCTCATCAGATAGAGCACATTGAAAAATAGACAGATTACAAGGCAGCAATTAAAACAAATAAATCATATAATCATCATCAAAGCAAAAATAACAAAGATTTGGCAGCTGGCTGGAGTTGTTCCACAGACTCTTGGTTGAGGCAGGTAAAATGGCTGACGTCCAGACACGACGGAGACATGCAGGGTACTGGATTGTGTCTTTGTCTTTTGAAAGTTATGGTGCAACATGTTTTTGAAATATTTCTAAACACAAGATTGTACAAGCTTTGCGGTGCACGACTCAAAACTTAGAAACAAAGAAAAGAACACACAGAACCGACCCTCCTTGATTCCACTCGGTATGAAATGAGGGTAAATTTGCTATCTCACTATGGTTAATGGTTAAATTGGATTTATTACACAATGTATTTTGACCAGGATATTCTAGTGTTATGGTCAGAAAGTGGTCAATGTGGAGCCCCTCTGCCCCCCCCCCCCCCCCCATCAATGCACATCATTTCCTGTCCTGCACACTTCCATGTCGGTGGGCGGGAGGACACGATAAATCAAATTAGAAGTTTTTCTCCTTCAGGCCTTTTGCTTCTTCCACCGGTGGTAACTAACAGAACCTGGTTGTGATTTATCCTTCTTCCTGTGTTCTACAGCTTCTGTTCCACTCCTGATGCCGAGCTTCATGGTGAGATCTGTTAACCGTCCACATCCACGAGTTAATAAGTTAAATAAACCAACCATTTCAAGATCAAGACCTAGCGGCCCTCTGTGATGATCCTTTATTGACCCTTGACGTTTCCCCCCTAACTTGCTTCCAACAGAATTAACCTAAGGAACTGTGGCAGATCTGCATGAGGTAAGAAACAGTGAGTAAGTAACTAAGCCAGGGGCATGGGATTCATTTTAAATTGGGCACTCGATTTAACTTTTTATTTGGATCTGCACCAAATCGGACAAACTCATAAATATCACCCCCCTAATGCCTGATGTTTTTAATCAAAAAACCAGGAATAACTATCTGAGAATGAGGCAAAAGGCCTTAAATGCTGAAAAGAAACTCCTGAATCTGAACAGTGGTTTCCCTCCCGACCCAAACTGATTCTTTCCACCAAGTTTCCCTGTAATTCGTTTGGTAGTAGTTGTGTAACACTGATAACTACCAGACAAACACATAACCTAGTGTAGTTATAGATTAAGCCTCTTTTCCATGAGGGAGAATTAAATCAAACATAAAAAATACATTAGCTTTTTGTCTGAATAGTGTTTCCTGAGGGCTGGACAGTTTTCAGATGAGTAACAAAACATGGGTAGCAGGGATTTCCAGGGAAATTGAAACAGAGCATGCTGGGAGTGTTGTGTGTCTGTGTGTGGATATTTGGCTCCCGGTGCAGATAGGCTAATCCACTTGGTCGACGACGCGATGAGACAATCGGCCCGAGAGACTCCACTCTTGGAGCTGGGACGAGTGGTTGGACTGGGACGAGTGACAGCTGCTGGGAGGAGAGTTCTGGAAGCAGACCCTGGAGTAATGGAGTTGCTGGAAGGTGGAGAGGGTTGTAAGAGTGAGGAGGTCCAGGAGAGCTGCTGGCTGCAGACACAGGGATTATCTCAATGGGGGGGCAGTGGCAGCGGGGCTAGTACAGATGTAGAGAAATTGGGCTTTTGGAAAACAGAAAATGTTGGATGCCATTTCAAGGTTTGTCATGTGTCTGATGTTTTATTGCCGCTGAGGCAGTGATGGAGGAACTGGGAGCAGATGGGAGTTGTAAGAAGGAAGTGGTGCAAGTCAATTTGAGCCTGAAGTTACAAGATGTGACATCACTGACGTCCAGACCCTCACTAGAAGACACGTGGTCCTGCCAGGTTTAATCTGGGAAGATAAAAGTAAGCTTGAGGATCTCTGGGGAGAGTCAGGAGGCTACATGAGGTCTTTGGATGGATTCCAGTCCACTTGGCTGGACCGAATGCTGCAGACTGAAGACGGGACCTCCTCACTGCTGCTGGAGGACAGAAGGTGTCATTGTTCCACGGTGTGATGAGGCCGTTTTATCATTTTAAGAGCAGATGGCAAGAAGTCAAGAATCAATGAAAAGCTTTGGGAATCAGGGAACGTTACATCAGAGGGTCAGGGAGATGTCTGCTTGTAGACAGACTCCAGCTCTACAATGTTTTTGCTGAAAATGGCTTAATCCAAAAACCATGCTGCTGAATTAATCGTTTTTCAAAGTGTGATCTCAACTGAGCGCCGGCGAGTTGTTTGGTAAGAAAAGACAAAAGGTGTGGCCCGGAGGAATTTGGACCCGTTCACCAACTCATGCCTGAGCACAGACAACGAGCCGACTGGATTTCACCTGCAAGTACATGTCCTGCAAAGAACTGATCACCTTTCCCATCATATCGTGTCAAACTATCAGGAGGAGGTGAAGCTAGATCTGCAGTTCATATAAATATAATATTTTATTTTCCTTTCAGCGAGCTTATTCTTCTCTTATAATTGTTAAAAAGGAACTAAGAAGTTTAAACATCTAAAAAACGACCAAAATAAAACCTCCAGCGTTTTTGAAAATGAAGCATTGTGTTGTTTTTATGTGCGTTAGTGTGTAGTCTCCTCTCCCAAATGTGTGACCTCTGTAATTCTCCATAGCCTCCACGCTCCATTCACCGAGAGAACACAGCCACTCACTAGATGTTATCGGCTCAATAACTTATTTAAATGATGAGCGAGACAAAGACGGGAGCAAGTAGGAGAAGATGGAACATCACGCCCCACACTCGAGATCCTCCTGTTCTCCTCGGGCTTTGCCTTCTCGTTCAGCACCATCACCGCTCAGGAGAATCCATTTCGGCCTGTCAGCTCATTAACCTGCCGCGGCAGCTCCCGTCTCGTTACTCTGCCTCCTGCTGTAGTTAATTAAATTTCAAAACCTCATTTCCCTGAAGTGTCACTGCCTCCATCGCTCTTTGTTTTCCAACAGGGGGAACGCACTAAGAGATGCATCCTTCAACTGGGATATTAAACACGACAGCGTCTTCAAACTAAGAACAGAACAACCGAGCACCAGTGATTGTGATGCTTTGAAACCAGAAAATGGGAGAATCTTATCTTAATCTAACGTGAACAAAGAAAAAGCTCGGAGAAGAATCCGCTGATAAGGGAAAGTTGGTTGCATCACGTCAGGACCGTGTTGGTTTAACCTGCAGTTAAACTCTCGGCTCAGCGGGGTGCCCAGTTTGACCAGTGGATCGAAACTGCGATAAGATCTGCGGTGATTGCTCTGATGGTAAACACCCAGCGGGAGCGATGCAGGGTTACCACATACCAGTCCGGGTAAATCCTCAAAAGGAAAAAAGATGCCTGTTGCAACGAGCTCATTCCTCCTCCGCACCATTTGTCATAATTTAAATGGGTTAAGTAGAAAGTCCAGGATGGAGGCGGAGCTACTTCCTTTATCTCCATTCCTGTAATTTGTCTGTCACTGCGGATATCTTCAGTGAGTCCAGATCTCCATGTGGTTCTTCCACATGAGTTACCATCAGGTCAATGGGCGGGGGGGGGACAAGGGGGGGCTCTATTGGGGGCGTATACCACCCCTGAATTGGCTGAGAACAACGAGGTCACTCGATAGCGTGCGATGGCCAAATATATTCTGTCGGCGTACCTGACTTTAAGGAGATCATGTCAGAGTCGAGACCTGAACGTCATCAAGAGGTCGGAGGTCACCTGTCCGTCATCGACCGGGTGTCAATCACAGCTTTGACCTCTGTGACCGAGACGAGGAGCGGAGAAGATGCTGTCGCTGCGACTCGCGGGACAAGTCGAAACACAGTGAGGGTCAATGAGAGAGTTGTTTTGAGGAAGAGGAGAGCGAAGAAGAAGGTGAAGACCAAGGAACCTGTATTACCCACAATGCAACTAACTACCATACTGACAGTAGGGTTGGAACAACAGCCTCAAGCAGAGATAAAGGGCGTCTTTCTCTGCTGTCAGACCTTCTCCTAACCCAGGTGACACTGTCAGAGCGATGAGCCGGCATGTGTCTCCGGATGTCTTCTTCCTAGAGGACGAAGACGATGTCAGTGATTTGATGAGATTTGGTGATGAAGGCTCAAACGCCCGTGACGACCCGGAAATGAAACGTCACATCCTGTTTCCTGCTGCTGGAGCCAGACGCCTCCTGAATGCCACAGACATTTTCCTCTCACGTCTTATACCAAACTACACTGTTCTATATTTAGGATTTAAAAAACTGTTGACTGCAACTGTTGACATTATTTTTTATTTTTGTTTGATATTAATCATGTCGTTTCCGCGCCACTCCCCATTTTGTATTGCATCTGCTTCTCCAGCGAGCACCCAGGCCCCTGAAGGCATCTGTCTGATTATCACCACATAGATAAAATAACCTTTTTATCTTTAATTGAATTGGCAACTTGGTTCAAACTTCTTTCGACCTCACAAGACTTCCATCAGGGACTCCAAATAGCTCGTGGAGTCAAAAACGACTCTGTGTTCTGTCCAAACTAAAAAAAGACCTTTAATGTAATTTCTGTGCCTGATTCGCTAAACGCTGCCTGAGGAACATCTTGTGCTGTGGGAGCGTACAGTACAAAAGAGAGATCTGGCACCAAGGGGGTCCAAAACATAAAATCCTAATGCCCTCAGAGTGTTTAAGCCGACGAGAGCTATAGCGTCATCTGTCTCGGAGAATGTAAACACCTGAAGTTCCCTAAAGGCTCCTACTCACCATCATTTTAAACACCGGCGGACAGCTAAATGGGACACTCTGCAGCAATCATGGCATAGTTTGAAAGTATGAGGATGGATTGGAGCGCGTGAGCTGATGTATCGTACGTTTTCAAAAACCACCTCAGTGCCGCTGGTCGGGATTCAAGGGTGAGGAGCTGGAAACCAGAGGACGCATATATAACCTCATTACGCTGAGAGCCACCGTCTCTCTGCAGGCGGCGGCTCAACTGCCATCAATTCATATACATCAGCAGATTGTTTCGGATTCATTGAGGCTGCGACCACTCCCCCCCCCACCACCCCAACCCACCCACCCCCCCCCCCCCCCCACTCGCACACTACCTGCATTATGAGCAGATGTGCCGGGAGCCCGAGCCCCTGAATCCGGCGATGCATGACGAATGGCTGAATTTCACCAGAGGTCAAGAGGTCAAGTTGTATCCCTTACCCTCGCCGTGGCACGAGACACAGATGCATGATGTCAGTTGCCTGCGCTGCAACAGGAAGGTGACTGCAACCCCCCCCCAACCCCCCCCCAAGACCACACTTCACTGCCAACCAGGCCACTGCTCGCCATGAACCCTCCAGATCCCAGATACACCCTTCTAGGAATGATTCCATCCCAGAGGAGCTGCTCGCTTTCTTTCCATTCACCTTCACCCGCCTTTCACCTCGATCCCAGCCCCCCCGACGCCCACCAAAGCCAGTCACCTGTGGAAGGGAGCGTATATATATGATGTCGCAGCTTGTAGGTCACGGCTCCACCGCGCCCCGGCCTTGTAAAAAAAACCTGGTGCATGGCAGCCCCTTTTTTTATTATTTATGGAACACTACACAGGCTGGCCACTTAGTGAAGGCACCCTGTAGTAAACAGGCCCCGCTGCACTCTGCACCCTCTTGAGAAATGACTCAACAGTTCAACAGTCACAAATCTGATCTGATCACTTGTGCTGCAGCTCCGGCGATGGATGGAAGACTTCTTCATAAGCAGCAGATGTTGAATTTGAACAATGTGTTATCTGCATCGTTACTGGAAGAAAGCTGGTTTCACACAGCTGCTCCTCCACTGGGAACGAGACTCCAGTTTAAACAAGCCATACTCGGATTCCCAAAGAATCGCAGCTTGTTCTCCAATTCCACTTCAAAGTTCTATTCCTGGAAACGGGGAATATAACGTTAATTGCGTTAACTTTTTTATGGATTCAGATTTGAATAAATGAATGTGAAACAAAAGGCTCATTTATCAGATGCGAGCGGCTGCATGGCAGAGACAGGGAGGCTCTACTTGTCCTGTGTAACCCTTCACTTACAAATCGGGGGGCCTTGTGTAAACTTCCTGCTGTTTTATATGCAGGGTCCTGGGGGTCAAGAGGTCAGCTGATGAGCGAGACCAATCGCGAGATAAATCAACATCTGAAAACGCTCTGTCATCGGCACAGTAGAGTTCAATATGGCCTCTATTCGTTTGCAAAGAGAAACACTTCACCCCAAAAGTTACTCATCTTGATGGATGACGTTTTTAATGGTGGGTTTAAATATACACTGGGTAAACACTGCATTAGCTGGAAGTGTGGAAACGTGGAGTTTGCTAAGAGAAACATCACAAGTGGACGACTTTGCTCACGTAGAATCTACTTCTATACCAGTTTGATTTCTGCTCCTTAGATAAAAATGTGCAATTTTGCCCAAACACCTATATTAGACCGGTGGTGATATTGCACATGATGTATCTGAGCTTGTTTCACATTTATGTCCTTTTAAATGATGAATTGTCACGACTGGGGATATGAAAAAATTTCCTGTTTTCATTTGCCTCCCTCCTCTTAATGGTCCACACCTTCACTTTATCAATTTACCTGCCCACCTCGTTCCTCCTGCTTCTTTTGTCCTCTGCTGATATTCTGTGCTTTACCTCATGTTACTGTTGTTCTCCACGGTTTGCGACTTTAGGTTCCTGGAGCTGTGCCTGTTTTCCGGTCGGACTTCCTGTGTGTGTGACCACCTGTTTTTGCGACTAGAGTCATTTTGAACTTTACATTTGCCTCCCGTGAGTTTCTCTGCCCCCCCCCCCCCCCCCCCGAGTCTCAAAATACACAAAGCTCAAAATACAGACTCACAAAGTCACGTAGATCTGTGCAGCTTGTTTCTTTGATTTCTCCGTATTCATAAAGCTGCATTGATTTCAGTGAAGCAACATAAACTTCAGATTGAGCGGTTTGAAGTGAAGCCGCTGACATGCATCTAAAGACCGAGCCAATCGAACCCTGAGTGGCACCCTGATTGCTGCTCAGACAGTTAAATCAATAAGCTCAGGATTAGTTGTAAAAAAAAAGACGTCACCTGATTAACTGCAACTTTTAATTATCCTTACTGCCTTGCTCGATGGGAGGCGGAGCTTTCAACCCTGAAACACTGCTTAATCTATTCCCCAGAAGGTTTTTGTTTAATTTCAGCACCAATCGTTTAAATTGAAGACAAATTATTAAAATGCAGTAATAACATCTAACTCTGACCTGACCCCCCCCCTCGTCTGTATGACTCCGAGTTGCTTGTTGCTTTTTGCCTCACGACAATTCAATTACACAAGGGTCTCTGACCTGTCTCTCCCCTTGTCCCTGATTACCTCCACGGGGTGACCCCCTGCAGAACATCTAAACATTCAAGCGGGGGGGGGATGACTTCAGGTTCCAGATCAATAATCAAAGCCAGTGCAAGTCTGCAGAGTGAAAGAGCTGCACCGCCCCGACCTCCGGGGAGTGTCCCCAGAAAGAGAGGAGGAGGAGGAGGTCAGCAGCAGCGAAAGGGCCGTTCAGAGACGAGATGTTTAATGAGCCCCGTCCTCTGAAGTGCCAGGGGACCGTCTCCAGCCCACGTAGATGAATAGTGCTAATTAGGTGAGTGAAAGATCAGGGATACTCGCAGGTAAAGCCAATCCAGGCTCAGATTGATCGGGCTTGCAATTAACCAGTGGACTCGTTTTCCCAGGAGGAGTGGGGCGGGTGGGGTGTAGGGCGGACATCTATCTGCTGCAAGTGGGTTCACCCTCAGAGCAGGAGACAGGTCACTCTGCTTTATATTAATAATGATAATAAACTGTATTATGCACCGTCCAAAACTTAGTTACAAGGTGCTTTACAAGTTTTAAAATTGAAGGCAAACAACAGAAAGCAGTTACAATCACAGTAGGAACACAGATATAGAAATAAAAAATGATACGGAGGAGTTCAGAGTCAAAATATTTAAACATTAATTATTTAAATATATGGTCAGATCAAAAGAAGGCAGGTTTTGAAGATATACTTCACAGGTTTAAATTGAACAGTCGAGGAATTTGATTAATACAATCTTTTATTCAGTGCCTGGAAGCTTAATTTCAACAGTGAACAATTGAAGACAAATGCACGGTCAGTTTCAGAAAGAGGAGAGTCAATGGTGCTGGAAGGGGAAAGAAGAACAGAAAATGAAAAGAAAGAAAAAGATTAAGAGTGGAGGAGCCGACGTGAAGTAGCGTCTCGACTTCTCGACTCTTCACAGAGCCGACAGCCTCAGCAGCCGGTTCCAGAGGAAAAACCTGTTGTTTATTATCAGATGAAACACGATGCCACAGAATGGTTAATACACCACAGTTATATCCCACTGTTCTGGTCCAATCCACGGCTCAAAGGGATTTATACGACACAACATCCACTCACTCACACACACACATGATACAACCATCACCGGTAATTTGGGGATCAGTATCTTTCCCGAGGACATGCGGTCTGAACCGATGAAATATTATATTAAAGGGACCTGGACATAATTTCACTCACTCGCTCTTATGTAAAAACAGATCGTGAGCGAATCTTCTGGGAGAAAAACAAAATAATCCGGAGCAGCCTTGAAGCTTTTGCATCTGCCAAACATTCCAAACCAAAATCATTTAAAGGCCACGTGGACCGAAGTGCTGCTCGGTTCAAACAGAGACAAAAAGATGAAGCTAGAATCCAAGAAGACATAAGCTGAGGTGGTGACGTCCTCATGTCAAGGGGTTAAGAGCTGATCTCCTTTCTGTTTCAATCTGGACCTCGGGATGTCCACAAGCATCTGATGGACACATTGATCGTGTGGGTCGGTGTAAAGTCGTTGTTATTGTCAAGCAGTACGTCCACTAGAGGGCAGCGCTGGAGTCGAGAGCTTCCGACCACAATAAACTATTCATAAGGAGTCTCAAGGATAACCAGTGTAACAGAATCAGCAAATAAATAAGGTGCAAATCAGCACAGTCAGATTTTATCGACTCACTTAAATGGATTATGGTATTTTTAATTTACAGACCTTACGATAAAAAGACAATTAATCTTGCTGCAGTTCGAGCTTTATCTATACTAGCTACAGTTTATTGGCAGCTCGGTATCGACTGCACTTTCTTGCATACATTTCAAAACATCGGCCACACCTCCCCCCTTCTCCCCCCCCCCCCCCCCATGCACAGCATTAGTGCTCAATGAGAAATAATGCAAATGAAGCATACGATCCGTTTTGAGGTCAACGCTAATAAACCATTAAATTTATGTTGATTATTCTCATTCATTCAGCTTCTTTTTTGCTGGTTTTTGTTGTTTTTGTTTGATTAAATGCAAAGTTCACCGGGAGCAGGAACACAGATGAGAAGCATGTGCCTGTGTGACGCTGGTCGACCCCGGCCCCCCCGCTGCAGACGAGGATTTCCTGGGTAAAGTCGGGTTTTCCCTCAGAGCAGACAACAACACCGGTAGGAATTTCGTCCTCTGTGCTCTTATTTTAAAGGAGTTCCCAGAAGCAAAAAAACATTCCTGAGCCCATTGAATATGAATTATAGATTTACTGTGGAAGAAGAAAGATGCCACGCGTTCCCCTCGCTGTGACAATGAAGTTAAAAGTTCAGTGGATCTGGAAAAAGGAGTTGAATGAGGTGGAGAAAAGAAGCAGTGAACGTTCAGGCTACATCCATGCATATATGTTTTAGTTTGAAAAGGACATTGTCAAACTAAAATGATCTTGGTCCATTTGAGAGTTTTGTATCATCATAAAAAGCAAAATTTAACTTAACAGACTCAGCAACGCTTGTAATAAATTATTATCGAGTCCTGAAGGTTTCAAAATAAAACGGGGCAGGCAGCGTTTTCCAAACTCCATTGAAGTGGCTCTAAAACTCAGGATTGGAGTGGACGCCGGGCAGATCCATCGCAGAGCGGTTCAAAATGATAATGTAGTGGTATGGATGTAACCTCAGTCCCACATTTCACAGCGAGTGAGTGTGTGTGTGTATGTTTGTGCGTGTGTGTGTGTGTCGAGCGTAGTTGTGCCATCAAACTAAAAGCATCTGCGAAGCCACTTATGTGAAGACACACATCTGTTTCTCCAGAAAACGGACTGTGGTAAACTGCGACCGGGGGAACAATAAATCTTGTTTTTCTTTGTTTTCTCTCAGCTCTTCGTCATCTTCGTGTTTCTTGCGGAGGAAAAAATAAAGGCGTGTCGGGACAATGCAGGGAGCGGCGAGCGGTGGACGTCCAGGGTGAAGACGAGGACACTCGCCGGCTGTTTGTTTTTCCTCCAGAGTGCGAATACGGACGATACACAACACGGCAGGGTGCGGAGGGATGAGAGTGTAACGGTTGGTGTACCACTCCCAGGGGCCCTGTACACTTCTTCACAGTCGGTTTAACACCAAGCACATCATGGGGCAGGCAGGCGGCCCCTGGTGATCTGGCCGGAGCTCCAGTCCACACAGACACACACAGACACACACACACAGCAGTTTCAAGTAACAAACACTCCTATTCCCTCGTTGTGACGCTTTGTTTCCTGAGTGTGTTTACGCTAAAGCGCAGTGTCCGTTTAAAGCAAAACCAAGATGGCTGCAGGGAAAACAAAGCTGACAGGCTCAGTCTGGTCAGTTTTCCTCTGACCAGAGAATCGAGCCAGTGATTCACAGTCAAGTGTGTTTTGAGCCGCAGCCACCTGCTGCTGGTGGATCACTCAGCCTTGATCTTGAGAGGTCAACGGAAGCCAGGCTGGAAATCAACAAATATTCATTTTTCTAAAGAGGAAATCAAATGTTTCAGCGTGTGTTTACACGGAGGATTACGCCCACGAGTCCGGCCTCTGAGCCTCGGCTGTTTACTCATCGCCCCACCAGGCGGGATCTGGTTCCACGGAGTCCCGCCAGGGTCTATCTTTGGAACCACACTCACTTCTGAAATCAAGTTTGCAAATTTGCGGAGCTATATCAGGAGGAATTCTTGGCCGCGGTTCTTCTGCAGCCCACAATTCTGAATATCAGCGCCATGCAACTTGATACAAAGGTTTATCTCAAAATCTGAAAGGAGCCAACATGCAAGGAAGGCATCATCAGTCTTTCCTTTTCAGGGGGGGTGCGGGGGGGTTGGGGTCAGAGAAACTTTGACCTGCAGTGATTTGGGGGGTCTCGCTCTCTTCCTCCTCCTGCCATAACATCTCATCATCAGGCCTCTGATATGAGCAGGAGACGTCGGCCTGTGTGAGGAGAGCAGCTCCAGACGACACACACATCAGAAGCACTTCACAATCACAACCTGATCTTCTGTTGTCGATTTCCTCTCTTTAAGCGGCCTCCGTTCATCCTATACGACTTCAGTGAGGAGCTATGTGAAGAACATGAGACGGAAAATGTCCATTAGTCACGGCCGATGTTTTCGAACAACGGTGACGAGCTCAAAAACGTGGAACTGCTGTTCTGGTCGTCCGCCAAGTGGGTACAATGGTGTGCACTGCCAGACGCAGAGCTGAAGGCTAATTGAATTACCTCCACCAGGGAGGTTATGTTCTCACCCCTGTTAAAACGGTCTGCAGGAGAGTACTGAAAGGATTTCAAAAAACTGTATGGAATGATGGGACGTAGGCCAAATAAGAAGCTGTTAAAGTTTGGCATTGGATCTGGAGAAAGGGGGCAGATCGTTTTTAACATCCTCTGTTTTGTTCCTCACATGCACAGCTCTTTGAATTGGATTGGATTTGATGAAAGGTGCTTTATAAATACTTGTATCAATCGATTCCCATTTTGAATGTAAGGAACTACATACAAGTTAAGATATACTTCTTTATTACTCCCACAGCGGGAAAATCTGTGTATATACACTTTAAACAGGAAAAAAAGAATGTTGCCTATATCTTCAAATTTCCCCAAGTTATGGGGCATAAAACTAAAATAAGGAAAAACAATAAAAAGCTGGAAAACAGGAGAATGGGTTTTATTGGGTTTTCACTACATTGTCAATTCGAAAACATTGATCAGAGCAGATTTAGAACCTTTAAAAAATCCTCATGTGGACAGAATATGTGTTTAAATGCAGTTTCAGCCTGTGTAAAAGATCTGTATAGAGTAGATGAGATAATACATTGATTTCACCTCACAGAGGACGAGCTCCTCACGCAGCAGAGTTATCAATCACCCGCACGTTGCATTCTCAGGCTTTCAGGCTCCGTCGGGGGGGGGACGTTCCACCTGCGGCCGCCCTGGACCGAGCCAAATCAAATTAGAGTCCTGCGGAGACTAGTGTTGAAACTGGACATACCACAACTCCCATGTGAATCACGCAGCTCCTCATAACAATGTGCGATAAGTTTCCTGGAGAGTCCGACTTTCTCCCGACGCCTTATCAAAGAAAACCTGCAAACCTGCTTCGGTGGGAAAGTATCTGAGAGCTGGGATTGTTGTGGGAACTGTTGACTTCACTGGTGTGAGATAAAAAATCAGGACATTAATAACAATCCACACAACTCGGTCTCCTCTGTCTCACTCATGTAATTGGAGATTTCCATCGGACGGCGTCTCCCAGCTGTTGGGACAAGAGGTCTGGGACACAGTGAGATATTCCACTCCCTCACAAAAAGCATCCCACTTTCATCCACCCGTCTATCATCCATCCATCCGTCCTCTCTGCAGCTTCTCTCCTCCGTCACCACCTCTCTCCTTCACTCATTTGGCCGCATTAGCCACATTAGAACAACATGGCCGTGATGTGGAGTTGTGGTTTCAACTGCTGAGTGGCCATAATGTTTATATGATGGTTATATATAAATCTATATCCCAGACCACGCAAAGGTGGTGACAGTTAAAGCGGCACTGTGCACGTTTTTTAACCATTAAATCACCAGCTTCATTAAAATGGGTTTGATGGTTCGGTGACTGGGAATTTGGAGAATGTTTCCTCTTTCGTTCCCACTCTTCACTCCCCGAACGTCTGCTCTGTTACTTTGGTGAGTGGGTTCGATCTCCTGTGAGAAACTGACTGAGTCACAGCTTCAATTGAAATTATTGTATTGTATTGTAAACATTTAAAATATAAAGATGGACGATATAACAACATCCCCAAAAGTGAAGCCAAAGCTGTGTGATCGCCACCTGGTGACTGGCTGCAGCACTGCCTCCTCCGTGTTAGCAGATGGGACGTGGACCAAAGTAAAAAAGTCAAAGTACACGTGAAATGAAGTTTGACTCGAACAGGGTTTCTGTCATCTTAGCTTAATTTCTGACACGTGGATCTATATATATGACTCAGCACAACAGAATGAACTACCCTGTCCGGCTGCAGAGGGCGCTGTTGCTCAGTAAAACTTACATTGTGTTGCTTTTAGCGTTGCAAGAAAGATGCAAAATCACCCTCACAAGGGCAGCTCAGGGACCATCTTCTAAAGATCTGACATTTTCCACATGAACACATTGTGTCTGAGGAATCTTCAAAGCTTGGACTCTGCCCAGCTCGGGCTTTTTGCAGAATTTCCTTTCTGCCAGAGGAATGTTTTTAATGGTGTGGCTGCAGTGTTTGATGTCCGAGATCAAGATCCTGAATTATTTTCTCATAATATCCGAGGAAGCCGATCTCCAAGTTATACTTAGAGTCATGTGACAGGGCAGAGAGAGAGAGAGAGAGAGAGAGAGAGAGAGAGAGAGAGAGAGAGAGAGAGAGAGAGAGAGAGAGAGAGAGAGAGATAGAGAGAGAGAGAGAGAGGACCCGAAAGAAAAATCCATTGGGTCTTTCGGAGATCTTTATTATGGCAGGTTGTCGAGTGGCCATTTATGAAACACGTGGTTAAAAGGTGATTAGTCTTTTGATTCGGTGCAGAAAAGACGTGTGTGTTTGGAAGATGCTGCCACGGCTTCGAGACGGATTCGAGACAGGAAAATGTGTCCGACAGCTGCAGGGAGAGAAACACACATGCAGCTGATAAGCTTGAGTTAAAACAACTGTGTGTTCAGCTGGAGGTGATCACAAAGCATTTCCACCGGGAGACACATTCCAGCGTGGACAAGACTCTGCTCCAATTAAGCCACCGTAAAGGAAAAGCATCCCTGCAGCTATCAAAGAGGGAAATCCACATCGCTGCCCCTTATGTGCAGAAAATAAAATATTGTAATGAGCCCCAGAGATTTGAAAGACGTTTTTACAGCTTCCACACATTCCCAACATGAAGGTAAAAGAGAGTATGAGGAGGATGTTATATACAATTGTGCATATTACGTAAATGTTAACATGATATCTGCATTGAACTCTAAGAAAAGTCAAAATCATGACCTGAACCATGAGTGAGGATCCAGTCGGGTTTGGATATGCCGCCACCTAGTGGGGATGTGGAGCAACACATCCACATAGACGTGACAGAAGGTAAATAAAGAGGCTAAATTATGAATATGTTGTTTAGGCAGGTTTAATGGTGTCCCTGTGGTTTTCATAATGAAGGAGTGAGAATGAAGATGAAGTCTATTGGATGTTTTATTGCTCACTATCTCATCATTTCAGGGGCTGGTCATGTACGTGTTAAAAAGACTTTTATTTGCAAAGTAATGAAACAAGTTCTGGTTTTATTTCTGTGTTTGTTGCAAGTTTATCTTCTTTGTGGCTGATGAGTACAAAACGAAAGAACTTACTTATGTTGATGTAGACATGTTTATCCTTACTGGATTCTTCGTTGTTACGATGGAGGAGGGAGACGTTCACGGACTTCGGGCTTCACAAACTGAGATTTGTAAGATCAGACAGAAACAATTCAAAAGAAGATGTGGCAGTGAGAGAGTGCACGTTTGCTATGATCAATGTGTGCACGTCAAACAAGGGGCCTTCACGATATAAATCAGAGTTTATTTGGTGCTTAGGCATCAGGGTTGATTAGTCCCCCCCCCTTGGGGTCGTGACACTGGTGCTGGTTGAAGGGAGGAGATCTTCCAGGGCTCCAGAGGGGGAGACTGGAGGTGAGTGGGGGAACGACTGACAGTGAGAGAGAGAGAGGAGAACGTTGTGTTCCATCTTCATGTTCTCTGACCGGGGGCCAAGTTTTTAAGAGGTTGTCAGCAACGACCCGATTGGCTGATTAGGCTCATTTGATTGACGTTAACACCCGACAGTCGGCTGATTGGACGAGGCAGGGAGAGCGGTAGATAACTGTGGGTGAACGGGATGTAGAGAAAGTTTCACTGACTGAAACTCCACAAAGATTCACAGGTGAGCACTTCTCTATCGTCTCCATCTTCTGGATCAGGACCGTGTTTTATCTCAGCACCAGATATTACATCCATCCATCCATGATATTAGGTCCTAATCTGGAGAGAGAACGTTTTCACTAATCTTACAGAAACATGGATATTAGGCGACAAAGTTAAATTAAGGACACGAGAGCCCCACGAGGCGGCACTTCCCTCCAAGGCCACTTGGTGCCGCTCTCTCAACATGCTTCCTGCCACCCGCTGCCTATATGATAACACACTTAATGGATACAAATATTAGAAAGTCATTCATCATAAAGGACAGTGATAAGTCAGTAAAGCCTCATTCCTCTTATTAAATCTGCAGCTCGATCAGAGCGCGGGGGGGGGGGGGGGGGGCTGGAGCAATAAGGGAGTCGTCAGGAAAGTTTTAACAGGATTAACTTCTGCAAAAAGAAACTGTGAGTCACTAATATTTAACATATTCCGTCCTGGCACAGAGGAGAATTAAATGAATGAGTTTTGCCCATATTGCACAACTGCATAGACACTCATCTGGAATTCATGAGGCAGCTTAAACAAATTAACGTGGAAATGCAATTTCACTTTGACTAGAAGCAAACACCCACACAACAACAATGTGAGGAAACACAGGTTTGAGATGCTTTAATGAAACTCGCTGCTGTCAGAGCGGACACCAGAAAAATAAAACCCTGAGCTTCTCCACTTTCCCTTTCTTTCAGTATCCCCTACTTCTTCTTTACGCTCTGTCAAGAAGCGGCCTCATCATCATCATCGTTAGAGCGGCGCACGGACTGAAGGCTTATCCTGCGTCTTGGAAGGAAATCTGTGCACCACCGTTTTTTCACCTCCTCATCAATCAGGCCTCCTGAGTCAGCGCCAGCAGCAGCTCGGGGCAGTGGATGAAAAACAGACATGAGGAGGGAGGAGAGAGAGAGACTCCAGCAAGATGAAGAGGCCCCCCGTGGTCTCAGTGGACGTTTCAGACACCCGGTGCTGCAGTTGGTGGCTGTGGATGAGGAACACTGGGAGGAACATCCTCTCCAAAGAAGAGAAGAAGGTGAGGAACCATTACAAACCAGATGTTCACGTTCTATCTCCTCCAACTGCAGGTAGCTCCTTCCCAACAAGAGAGTGGCAGCAAACCTCCTCCAGTTTACTGGGATTTACTGGGAAATGAGCGATCACACATTTCGATGTATACACACACACTTCAGTGCAAATCTGTAAAGAGTTTTACTGGTAAATCAAATGATATTTTCACTGAGAAAAGCACCGACTGGATGAATTTATGTGATGATAGATGTTCCCAGGTGGCACAGGAGGACGAGGAGTGACGCTCAGTGGAGAACACACCTCCAGCCAACGGCCCTTAAATTCAATCAGGCTGCACCAAGTGGCTCACGCTCAGATATCAGATCAGATCTTTTTTATCCAGATCCCTGAGAAATCAAATCATGGATCCGCCCCCTTATCTTTCTTTGTCCCGTGTCCCATAATCCTTCAAGTTTCCTGGAAGACTCCTGCGGACAAACCAACCAATCAACAACCTTAGAGGGATGAAGACACAACCTCCTCTTGGCCATGGCACCAATACAGCCTGTGGTTCAGTGGAGCTCAGACACTTTGTTGAATTTATCTTTTTCCCAGCAAACAAGTTTAATAAAAACACGTTCACAACCAGATATAAACAGGAATAACAACTAATATGTCCATTTAATCAAGTGAAACCTGTAGACATTTTAAAATACTTGTTGTTGGACACAGTTATCCCAAAAACACAAACACACAACGGAAATATAAACACCAAATTTGAGTCGATTGTAGAAAAAGCCATAAATCTGATTAAAGCTCTGGAAGTTTTGCAGTTTAATGTACAGTTGCATTCCTGTGATAAAGTTCATACATGGCATCATTTCCTGTTGTTAGAAACAGCAAAGCTAATTATTTCTGAATCATGAAAATGAATTATTAAATTCATACAGATCTCTCACTGACTTTTGCAAAACATGTTGTTTTCAGTTAGTAGAATTAAGAATAGTTGTGTTACCGTACATAATGTTTACAGTTAGTTTGCAGATTATACATGAAACTGCCTCGGGTTAAAATAAGCTTCAGATAATTACACGCATCAGACTGATAATGACTTGTCCGTCTTCAGGAGGCTGCTCCTCCGGTGGGGGTGAGGTCTCTCTGAACGGCTCTGAACAGCTGGAGCAGCTCCTCGGTCCAGGCCTCCCTCTGCTGCGGGCTGCTGGATCCAGCCAGCGTCTGGGCGGCGAACACCAGGGTCAGCACCGTCCTCTCGAACTCCTGACCGCTCAGACGCCGGCGGCGCCCGGCGAGCTCGGCCGTCAGACGCCGGATGTCGGAGAGCCTCTTGGGCAGGACGTCCTCGCAGATGACGTCCAGCTTCTCCACGCTCCTCAGGGACGCCAGCTCCTCATCTGGGATCAGCATGGCGTGGTCTTCTCCTTCTATCTGCATTCCAGCGAGCAGGATCTGGGGAGACACCACACATTTACATTCACAAACACACAACGACTTTCCACAGACACTGACACCAAAGATCTGCGTCACCTGCTCAACACCAGGATATGAATACATGCTTCACTGTCAGGAAGACGCGTCAACACATATTTCACTTTGCTGCTAATGATTAGCACGAGAACGCAGTGTTTTCATTCTTCTCTCTGTTCAACAGGAGCTGGATGTTGAGAGAATTATGGTCGAGCATAACACGAGAGCAGGAAGACTTTTTGTTTCTTGTGCTCTTTGAGAATGAAAAATGTTGAAGTCAATAATACAAGGAGAATAATTTTTAAGTTTCTAGAAGTGTTTTGAAATGTTGAATTTTCGTCAATTTATCTACACAAAGCACATTTTTAAAGACAATCATATCTTCAAATGTTATGAAATTTAAAATATTTCTAAAACGTTGACTTTATGCAACTTTTTCCCCCCAAATATAAAAATGTTGTTAACATTTTGACTTTTTTCTACATTTTAAACTTTCTAAGGTATTTTACTTTACTTTGTATCACTTAATTCTCCATATATGCAAAAATATTCTGCTTCTGGACTTTATTTTGACATGTTGACTTGTTTTGGCATTTCAACCTATTTAAAATTTAGACTTAATTCTCAATATGCTAAATAAAAAACTCCTGATCCTTCTTCTTGACATTGCACCCTTTTTTGACATTTCCGACTTAAAGCAAAATGGAAAAATTAAAATAAAATCTTCCATCTCTAGCTCTTTGCATTGGGCCTTGTCCCCATGCTCTGCTGAACAGTGTGGACCACACATGTGTGACTTGGAAACGTCGCTACACATTCAAACAAGCTTCCTGTGAGCTGACTCATTTCATTTCCCTGAAGCCACGGGATCTGAACCGACCTCAAAGAGCAGGTTGACGTCCTCCACCGACTTCTGGAACGTGGGGTTGATCAGCGAGTACGCCTCGCGCTTTATTCTGTACGCGGCCGGAAACAGAGCTGGAACACAGGGGAGGGAGGGAAATCAGATTAGAGCCACTGCTGCATGCGTGCGTGTGTGTGTGGGGGGGGGGGGGGCACAGGTCAAGTCAACACAGATTCATTACAGCTCAAATATTATGCAGGCGGGTGAGAACCCGGCTGCAGCTGAGCAGAGGGTCACTGGTCTGTGACCCGAGCCTGGAGGCAGAAGCTCCCATATTTATTAGCCATGGATCCAGAGGCCAGTACCTGAGCTCACAGGTCACACAGGTGTATTTGACATCCTCACATTTTAAAGAGTAGGTCCAGATATGTGTTTACAGCCCAGGGGCCCTGAGATCTGAGGTTCCACATCGACCTGGACTCGTTTTTTCATGTGGTCAGATCCCATTTCTCCAGAGAGAACTCCTAATTCATTGTGGGTTCATCACTATGATATAATCCTCACATTTTATATTTGAGCAAGTATAGTTTCACAACACTTCTTTTGCAGGACTCTGAAGAACTTAAAGGAGTTTTTATACCATTCACCTTCAAATGAATATTTAATGAAAGAAATAAGTTTTGGAGTAAAAAACCTAAACGTTTTAACTCATCTTTTGATTCTGTGGTTTGAAAAGTATGATGAAAAGCTAAGTTCTCAGAATTCTTAATGAAATCAGACGGACTGGGTTCACGGAGATGTTTATGAACGAGGCCTGGATCTAACCACACCAGTTACTGGGAGCAGATATTCCCACTTGCACTGGAAACTCAAAACAAGGCTGAAATAAAAAGGAATATTGGTCACATTTCCAATTTAATACAGTTTCTAAATGTGTCTCCGTTGTCTTCCCAGACTCTTTAAACATGTGGATATTGTGAATCTTTTATTGTCGGAGACTCCGGGAGCATTTTGTTGCCTTAAAGAGAGAGAGGGGGAAATTGAATTTGATTAGAGCAGAGAGAGAGGATTCTAAAAATGGAAGTTAGAACTTCCCTCTGAGCTTCTCCAGATATCTTGCTCCCCCTTTTTCAGCTGCTTCGTTTTTATCCTGCTGCCATCCAGCACTCTGCTCACACACACACACACACACACACACACACACACACAGACACACACACTCAGACACAGATCTTAATGAGGTGTAGAGAATAAACACCGGGCCTGATCTGAATTCCTCCGGCCCTCAGCGTCGCCCTCTGCGAGCTGCTTTGCCAGTTCTGCAGTAGCGATCAGCCCGGCTGCCCCGAAGCCTCGCAGCCCAGATACATTCTGCTCTTTATGGCGTTTGTGAGTCGAGCCAACGCCACATGCAACTGGCAGATCTCCCCGTGCACCTGCCTCCCGCCCCGGGCCGACAGCCAGTCTCCGCTCTGGCTTGGATCTCACGGCCCAGACGCCGCTCGGGAGGTGAAGACAATCTGTGGCTCGGAGTTCTGGTGCTAGAATATTACAGCCGGGGACAATTGGGTGTATATGTGACGTCCTCGTGAAACCTTCACCTCTTCAACCGCCCCCACCCAAGCAGGGCCGCAGCCGGGACTTCTGGGAAACAGGACAGGAGGGCAGGAGTCCAAAGGGCCCGAGTGGAACGACCGTGCACTCACATTAGATACTGAGCAGAGGAGACGCCACATTATCAGCGGGGGTTTACTCAATGTAAACAGAACCCCGGCCCGGGGGGAGTGTGCGCTCGTTAGAACGAGGAGGTGAAGAATGGAGGCGCAGCGGGGAGACGACAGCTCGGAGGCCACGAACCCAGTGGTGATTTACAATTAAACTTAATAATCTGTGATTTACATAAAACTTTTCTACGACTTCTCGTTTTTTGTCCTTTAATGTGGTTCAAAGTGTCTGTGTCATGTTTCTAAAAGCAGCTACAGCAGTTTGCAATGAGAGGTTACAGCAGGTGAACGCTCATGTGGTTGGCGGAGGATCGGGGGGGGGGGCTCAGAAAACAGGTCGAGGATAGAAAAATCAAAAACACTGGTTTGGAAACGAGTCAGTCGAGTCTTTCTTTAAAGCACGTAGCAGGAGACTTAAATGGCTTAGGGGCAAACTGGTTGAGCTGAAAGCAAAGAGACGCTGAGCTGCACCGCAGACGATCTGGCAGGAGAGCGAAGGAAAGGGGAAGCTATAAATAGAGAGGAGCTGACGGAGGCATCGGGAGCAGGTGCACAGGTAGGCGTGGAGGTCAGGTGATGAAGAAAAGCCGAGGACAGCGAGGAGAAAAATTCATCATCCTCTGGAAGGACATGAAAATTAGTGGGTGGTTCTGAAATCCCACAAACCCACTGGTTCCCTCCGTGATGAGCAGTAAGTAGAGACTTGAACCAGTGAATCACTGTCATCTCGTGTCACCGCTGACAGGTGCAGAGTCGCACGGCTGTAATTTTTTTACTGTATCTGTAAAACGTAGCACTTTGCATCTCGAGTGCATAATAGTGCATAAAAGCATAGGTGGTAGTTTTGTGTGAGTTTCACCTTCAGAAGTCAGAGACTCAGATCCACGGCTCTCTCTCTCTCTCGTTCTCTGAGCTCAAGCAAAGTTGTCGTAAAGAGAATGTGAATTAAACTGTCAATCGTGAAGTTTTTACTATTCAAAAATCAAAAACAAACCCTAGAAAAGAGAAGGAAAAAACGTATTTAACGTCCATGCATGTCCCATCTGCTAACATGGAGGCAGTGGAGTTAATGAGTTATACTCCAGCCGGCCACCAGGGGGCAATCCAACTAATTAGGCTTAATTTTGTGGGGCACGGGATGAAACATTGTCCAATGAGCCTCTGAACAAACAGGAAGCTCCTCTCCACCTCGTCCTGTTGCTTCTCTCACCAGTGAAATCATCGATAAATGCCAGTGAGCAGCTTCCTCTGGCGACTCCACCATTACAACACCACCGCCACGTTTTTGTCCCTCTCCACCTTCATCGTCATGTTTTCTTCTTGCATGTTTACGCGAGCTGCAGCCTTGTGGTGAATCCACTGAGGTTCTGGTCGTGAATCCTTCTCTTGGTCGTTGACCAGGGAACATGCCAGCTACGTCCTGGAATCCAACCTCGACTTGCTGTGGAGTCATAAACGTTTATTTTCTACTTACTGACATCCGTTCATCCACAAGCTTTGTTCTCCTCAGTCGACCGGCTCCTTCCACGTCTTCCCGTAAACATTCTTTGCCAAGCAGATCGTGTTTTCATGAAAAAAACACTAAAGGCTCCATCTCCCTACAACTATTGGCTGCACTGCCCCCCCCCCCACCCCCCCACGATTTACGGTGATGGTACGGCTCCGACATGCACACGCCCTCACATGTGAGCTCGTTCATTGACACAACAACACATCTGCTCGAGACACTTTTAGCAGCCAAGTGTCCAATTACCCACAAACATTGTGTTAATTGATGTTTTTTGTCTATTTTCACATCAGTTGAAGATTTAACGTAGACGTCCTTCTTCACAACATGTCAGCTTCCCCCAGCTGCTCGTCCATCTTGACTCCTCCCCCCCCCCCCCCTCCGCCAATCCTCCAAAACAATCAGCGCCGGCTTCCCCCGGTGTCATTATGCACAGGCAGGGAACATGTAATCTCCCGCTAACGGCTTGCGAGGAGATGAGGGAACAACAGAGATTCATTAATTAGGAGGGGTAACTCCCGGCTGGAGAGGGATGTCTTCACGAGAGAGATACAGAGAGAGAGAGAGGGGGGGGGGGGGGGGGACAAACAAACAAACAAACAAACAAACAAAATGGAAGTTTAAAAAGCCCCGGTGGCTTCATCTTCTGCTAAGTATTTCAAATGATCGTTACAATCCAAACAAAGAATGTTATTACAGAGAGTCAGAGAGAAAATCCACTATTTACACTGTAAACACAGACTTCAGCATCGACCCTCCCTCTGTGAGCCCGATCTGCGAGAGGCTGAACTGTGAGAAAACATATTTAACATTCTCTGGGCTGAGGTCTGAGCTTGTGGACTCTGAAATACTGGAGACACGGGATCATTGAGCTCAAAGTGAACTTCACCACCAGTCTGAAACGCTTGGAACGACCTTGATGAAAAGTGTTTAACAGGGTCTTAATATAGAGATGTTAGAAATTATATGTATGATGTGTTCAGGATTGAATGGCCCATGTGCTGCTTTTCATAATTAAAATCCATCTCCCCAAACAAACAGCAGCAGCTTCTCCTAGTGGTGCATCTAGCAGCTGAGGAGGTATTTCCCTCAGGAGCTGGTGGAGACCAAAGCAGAGACATTAGTGTCGTGAACACTGGATTAAATTCATCAGGTGTCCAGAAACAAGACTCCATTAAGATGCTAGTGTTGCTCTGTGGCTGGATTTAAGGTAAAAATATACAAGTGTTGTATTTACACTGCTCCAAAGTGAAGCAAGTATACAAATAAATACAACAACAAAGATCCTGACTCTTAGAAAACATCTTTGTTGTCAAACCATGGATCAAACCAGTATTTTTAATTGAATAATGACATAAAAACACACAGAATAACAGCCTCTAACTGTCAGTGGCCCTGCTGCTGCAGCATCTTGAGTCTTTCCAAAGAATTGAAGCTATGTGAGTGTTGAGAAAGGAATTTCCTCAGTGAGTGGATCCAGTAACATCAGGCCAGTCACTCTTCACTGGAAAAAGATCTGTGGACGTCCGTCATGTGGCGACGCCTCTGATGTCTCTGAGAGAAACTCGTTCTTTCACAGAAGCGAAGATGTGCGACAAAAACAAACCATCACACTTGTTTCATTTTCTAACAAGTCTAGAAGTCTTTTAAAAAGAGGATTTAAACGGGTTGTGATATTTGAGGATGTTCCACACTCGGCCTGTGAAGGTAAACAGAGACGAGGGCGCCTACCTCTCCTGTGGTGCTGAGCGGCTGCCAGGTAGACGGACAGGTAAACAACGGCGAGCGGCGCCCACCAACGCGTCATGTTGACGATCCTCACGCCGGGGGTCACAGGTCAGCGCACGCTCCCCCCCCCCCCCTCCCCCCCGTCAGCCTCCGACTCCCTCAAGGGAAACAGTCACAGACGTGAGAAGTGAGCATCGCTGCTGCGTTTCCACATCTCACACCATCCTTCATTCACCGTGTTCATCTTGAGTGTTCCCTCCTCCCTCCATCCCCTCTTACCCTCCCTATTTGTATTATTATTCTCTCTCTCTCTCTCTCTCTCTCTCTCTCTCTCTCTCTCTCTCTCTCTCTCTATGTGTGCGTGAGTGTGTGTGTGTTCTCCTCTCAGGCCAAAGCAGTCTGGGCTCTCATCTGGAAATCATCAGGATTTGGGAAGTGTCTGCCCTCTTGGCTGCACTTTTCTCACAGCTACTGGCTTGTTCAGTTTACAGAGTGACTCCCGATACGACCGACTGGATAACAAGGCCTCCGACCAACTCGGCAGCTGACGGAGCACAACAGCGTCCGAAGAGCCAGAACCCAACTGGCGCTGGATGGTCTCCTCTGGCAAAAAAAACCGCGATTCATTGAATTGGACACTAGGGGGCGGCAACAAGGTATCAGTCCTGGATCCATCCGTTTATATGGTTATGCTCCGAAATGTAATTTTGGGTCACATTCTCAGAGTTGATTTTCTATAATTACAAACTTATTCTACATTTCAGAGGATAGACGGAAAACTTTTAACTTGTGGCCATAGCAGGGATTACATTCATCTTGGACCCGCAGTTAATGTTTTTATTTTTAAAAGCACAATTGCCAGTAAACCTTTTAGTTAACCTTTTTATTTAACAAACATTTACTCAGTGGAAATGTGGACATAATCATTTCTGTGGTTGTGCAGAATCGTCCAATATCAACTCTCTGTCTGGAGCTCAGACGTTTCTGCAGCAGGTCACCGGGCTCGTGACCTCAGTGTTTGGACGATCGTGGCTCCAGCCCCAGATATTTGTTGTGGCTAATAAATTCACCATCTGCCTTTATTTTGTGCTTTTTCAGAGAACTGGCAAATCTGAATTTAGGGAAATACCTGAAACTGCGGCCAAACCCAGAAAAATAAGTCGTGTTTTTCCTCCACTTTAATCACTAAAGCTGGAAATCACATCCTCCTCCCTCTAGCTCCGAACTCTTTCTTCATTTTGACATTTTCCTTGCAGTTGTGCTCTTAAATTCCAGGTTAATTAACGAAGCATAAACAAAGCCCTGACTTCAGAGGCTGGTTTGATTGCAGGTGGCGAAAACCCAGACGCAGGCGAACAGCTTCATGTCGACGACCCACTCAAGAGCATCTCGATCCAAGGCTGTCAAGACTCTCTCCCTCATCTTTAAAGAACTCTCCTCCGCCGCCGCCTCCTCTTCAGCTCTTTGTTGCCACAGAAAATGGGCAGTAAACACACACAGTCCCTGTTCTGCTGCCAGAGCAATAAAAAAAGAGTGCGTAGGTGCACTGGGCTTTGCTTTCTTGGCTCGGCCCCCTCGAGTTGCACCTGCTAAAATGAATAACAGTTAATATTCCTGTGATGAGTCCTGTGTAGAATAACATAAAAAATAAGAAAGGCCTTTCGGTAGATTAGAGAGGAGCAGTTCATTATTTTGAATATGTAATAATCCACCGTTTCCTATCGATGTTGGAATCAACGCTGACGTCTTCCACTTGTTTAACACGGAGAAGCCTCAGAAGTCGTGTCAGCAGAATGAATTCCCCGTTGACCAAAGCGTCAGGACTTCAAGTCACAAGAAACGAAAACCATAAACGACGGCGGCGGCGGCAGATGAGCGGCGCCCCCCCCCCGGTTCATTTCAGGGGCGGTAAAAGTATTGAGTGCCCACGTGGGAGTCGTAACTCTGTTCATCTGGACGCTCCTCGAGTTGATGTCTCCGTGTGACGTAAAAGAAAAGATGTTTTTACGATTCAACGTTGGAATGGGAGGAGCGGGGTGGAGGGGGGGGGGGGGGGGTTTACGGCAAAACACGACATAAAAGATCTTCTTGATAATCTAGTTCTACGTTCAAACGGTTTGATTAATCTGCACAGCTCGGCGTGGCTCTCATCTCCTTTTAGCTGCCGCCATATGTTTGATGTGATGTGTGCCGGTGGCAGATGGGCACCACAAGGTATGTATCCTTGTTTTTCTGTCGCATGAGGAAGATAAAAACACGTTTGCATGGATGAGGAAGCTGCGCGCGTCCCGGTGGACTGAGCGGTGACTGCTGCTGGCGTGTGATTCACATGAGTAACACATAAGGTGAGGGCAGATGGCGTCTTGAAGGGGAAGAGATCCAGCGACTGTAACTCTGGAGGAAATGGTCCCACAGTGATTGAGTGAGGTCAAACCCACAGGACACCCGATATCTACTGGTTTGTTCAAGTGGAATCTACCGCTTTTATTTTGAAAAGTTGTGAACGTGGGTCTGAAAATAATAACAGCAGATCACTAAATCATTCAAACTAATAACAACACGTGAACAGTAATAAAGACAATTCAGTTTCATTTCATATGAAATATTGAATGTTCAAATCTTCACTGTAGATAAACCAGGTAGGATGAGCACAAAACTTAAAAATTAAAAGTGACAGTTTATTACACAACGGTTTGATGAGGACTCACTAATGAGGCTTCACAAGGGCCCCTGAACTGGTGCAAGAGGATATACTACCAAGTGTTTCCTGTGGTGTCCATGGGGGGGCAGTGTTAAGACACACATCCCTCCTGACGCACAGAAGAAGATCCCCGCCCTGATTGCTCCGTCGCCCCGACTCTTTGTGGTGATGCTGCATGAATTCAGAACTAATTGAATTCTATGCAGATAAAGTCTCTGGGAAAAAAATATGAATGCGTCCGCTTAGCAGAGATCAGAAGGGCTGCTTGGGTTCAGACCAGGTGGGGACCCTCGAGACGTCCTTGGCTTTAATTGCTCCTGTGCTGTAAATCACTGGAATGCCTCAAATATGCAAATTGGACGCGAGGACACTGTACATCTGAACTTGCAAGAGGCTCATTTAATAAGCAAATTACAGCTACAATAAGAAAAACAATAAGTCTGCAGCTGCAGTTTCATATCACAACGCTACGGGTCAGAATAATGAGCTAACACCTGACCTGGTTCCTGCAAATACACAAAACGCTGAGATTTTCAATCCGTGGGACAGTGACTCATGCTCTGAAGTAACAGCTTTAAGTTTGAGCTGATTATTGTTTCTAACAATTTGCAGGAGCTGAAGCCTGAAGCCGAGGTGCTGGCTGTAAAACACTGTTTCTTCCTGGAGGATAAAAGCCTCCCGCTATGAAGTATGAAGGAAACTGTGTTCTCTGTACCCGCGCTTCACTCCTTCCGTCTGTGGAGAACCAAGCGGAGACATTTGAGAGGTTGGGCTTTAGAATTTTGTAATTATTTTTAATCCCCCAACCAAAACTGTGCCAAAAAGCTTTCATGGGTTCTTTCATCGGTCCGGTTTGTTTGTGTTGTGCTTGATCCACAAGGTTGCAAGGAGGTGAAAAAACAAAAAATTAAAAAACACGTAAATGAACGAGCGAAGGAGAAAAAGGAACGAGAGGCTGCAGGAGGGATTTGTGCAAAGTCACGAGGGAAACATTCTTTGTCTTCCAGAAAGCTGGAGCCAGAGAGAGAGAGAGAGAAAGCGAGGGAGAAGTTGGAAATGAACTATTTGAAAGTTGGATAAAAAACCCTGCATCTGTTGATTGAGCGGAGTCAGTGGCAGCATGGCAGCCGTCACAAGGAGAGCGAGAGGGAGAACCGTCTGTCTGCACCGTCTCCACCTGGAGCTGTGAGGAAACACCACGCATCAAAACAACTCCTCAGAAACACTGAGCTCGGAGCGCCGGGGCCTCGAAGCCCGAATCACCGCACCTGTCCGTGGAATAATCACCTGGCCTGTCCATCACACGCGGCCTCATCAGGGCTCATCTGAATAAGAGCAGCGTCACGGCTCAGCGGCCGGTCGGTAAACGGAGCTGGCACGTCTCGGACAGCTTGCATTATCGTGATTCGGTCCTGGTGGGCGCCGGCTGCCTGATTTACATTTATATACCCACACTCACGTCTCCGCTGTCTGGTGCAGAGACGACAGCTACAGTCGCAGTCTGGAGCGAGCAGGCCACCTGTCTCGTTAACGTGTAATCAGGCATTAGCGTAAATAAAGACCCGTGTCTGTCGTGGGATTAATAGAAACGTCTTTGTAGAGTTGACGTCGCTAATTTCCCGCTTTGTTCTCCTGCCGGTGCTTTTTGACCAATTATTTTATAACGAGTTGAAACGTGGCGTGTTTGGTTGTGTGTGTCTGTGTGTGTGTGTGTGTGTGTGTGTGTTGTATAAGAAGATTGATATCACTTCTTGCATCTCTTATTCTGGCAGTCTTTTCACTTTGTCATTTCTAGACGAATCAATCTCTACCAAAGGTCCCTCTACTCACGTTAACTTCTTTCAACTCGTCGGGATTCATTAGGAGGTAAAGTTTTCCCCGCTGGTCGTTAAAGTTAGAGACGTTCGATCACTTGCTGGACTTCTTGAACATTTTTGGCTGCAGGCAAAACAGACTTTCCTAAATCTATGTGGTGCTTAAACTTTGGCACAGATTTAAATGTGCAAATGTGGGGGTTGTGAATATAAATCGAGCAAATGGCAATTTTAAAGGAATTTGAGTCGTATTTTTGGAGCCAAGGCTTTAAGATCTAAATTGTTTCAGTCAGTGATTAAAGTACAAACAGGAAACCTGGGTCCGAATGAGGAGGCTGAATTGGGGCCCACAGCAGATTACAGCATCAGCGCCCCCTAGTGAACAAATCCCTCCTTGCCTGCTCTGCACAGCTCCTTGGTTGCAACAAATAGAAAAAGGAAAGTCTAAAATCTCTTTTCACAGAAGATGATGAAGCAGGGATAAAAGTTTGACTTGATTTCTACCTGAATCTAAATGAAACCTCTCAAACTTGTTATCTGGGAGCTGACGGTGATATCAGGAGTTCACAGGCCTCCGAGGCTGTTCGGGGGATTCTGCTCTCCGGTGCCGGTCGAAGCCAAACTTCAAAAAGTTTTCGACTGCAGCACCTGCGGTTGAAATCTGCACAATAGTTATTACGATGATTTATTGATGACCGGCATCAGTCAGAGCTCGTAAGGATTTAGTGCTCTGCTCAAGGGCACTCCAGCGACGTAGATCCTTGCCAGCCTCCCGGGTTTGAATCCGAATCAAGTGGGCCCAACGCTCCCAGCTGCCAGGGACTGCTGCCCAATAACCAGATTAATGACGGATGTGCACACTTCACTTCCTGTGTAATCACGGCGCCGCTCGCACTCGAGCTGGAGCGTTGGCGGTATTCTGCCCGTTAATGAAAGGTGCTCACGGAGTCGTGCCGCCAACACACGGACAGAGGCGATAACATCTGTCACTGGGACGTGATGGATGCGTGACTTTGGACCCGACGGTTCCCGGCGACCCGTCGTCAGCTGGTCATGAGTCATTAGGGCGCGCGGCGTTAACGAGCGGGGGGGGAAGTCACGACTGCAGCCAGAGGCACCGAGAACGAGAGCGGGCCCAGAGTGTGAGAGGGTATATAAATACAGGAAATGAAAATCAGATGTATGTATATGCGAACAGAGGGAGTGTCTGTCTTTATATATTCCAGGAGAGAAGAAGTTCAAGGAAGAGTTTTAAAGCAGGAAATAAGATTGAGACTTCAGTGTGGTTCTGTTTCTCTTGCTTGTAATTGGGCACAATCTTGATTGCTCTAATTATCTGTAGATAATAGTTATTTCAAGAGCAGTGTTCATTTGTTCTGATTCAGTTTAATGACCTAAACACTCGAGACTGATTAAAAACTTGAAATTTTGTCAATCAAAGAGTTTGAAAGTTATGAGAGAAGAATGTCCCAGTTTTGATTTTTTATTTCCTTCGCTCCCGTTTGTTTGCTTGTAAGCACAATCATGCAAAAACTACTGAAGAAACTGAGCAGCAGGTTGTGTAACATTGTGTGATACAGTTGAAGGAGGGACGTGGGATGGGTCAGGAGAGAAGAAGAGTTGTTTTTTATCCTATACAATGACCCTTTTTTGAGTTTTCAAAGTAAAGGAGAGTTGTGAAATTGAGCTTCTACATATGTCAGGCGTTTCTTTCACACAGTGCATATCTTACTAGAGGGGGGGGGGGGGTGCTTTTATCTTCTCTACGTGTTGTCGGACCGAACAAGGAGCTAATTTTTATGAGCGACATATGCACGTGGATGCAACAAGATGGGAACTTGGCCCGGGGCTGATGCAACGTGAGTGAAAGTCGCAACCGTGCAAAATGTCCAAAGAAGGTTTGGACCTGAATTACAGATTTCACTCCGATCCTGAAGCTGTGAATTCAGTAAATCTACTTGATGATGATGAAAAGCGAGCGACTGGAAGGAAATAAGATGAAGAACTCAACACTCCAGCACAGGCGGACACATATTTCATATATTATTTCAGCAGAATTTATGGGTTTTATTTGCTTACTTTCTTTATTTGCTTTCAGTCTCATTGGAAACTTTGAGGAAAGAAAGTCTCATATTTTCCTCTGTGTTCTTTCCCCTTGAGCTGAGCATCAATGACAAGAGAAATAAAACCTGCACTTCTTCTTCTGTGAAACAAACAAAGACCCGAGACTCTGAATCTGCATCTGCATCAATCTCTACGTCTGACATCTGGGCCTCTTGTGGCAGCTGCAATATTCCAAAGGGCTCAGGATACCTTAGACCAGGTTGAGTTCACACACGTGTTTCGTTTTTTGCATTAAAGAGCTGCACAGTGACGCCTCCTATGGACCATTTTATGGAATTACACTGACATAACGTAGATTAAGAAGACAGCAGTTATGTCTATGCTAAAACTGCTTATTGGATCTATTTGTTGTTATTAATGGATTATCTGGTCATAATAAGTTAGTCATAGTATAAGTATGACCACAGTTTATAATAAAGATGCTAGCTCCTTGCTAACACTTGATGAAACTATGATTTAACAGATTTAGCCGTGTCTGTTTATGTACAGTTGTCAAATACTGATGTTAATCCAGGACAGTTTCTGATTTAAACCATGATAACCTGCAGTGAGAAGCATTGTGATGATACGTGATGGACATTCAGATGAGAATCAGTCAGAGCAGAATGATAAAACCCACTAACACACCCTGACTCGCCCTTTTCTCGAAATCCAATTCAACCAAAGCCACCTTGTCAATATCAATGACACTAAAAGGAATATTTCTATAAAATCACATCAAATCACTTATCAATGTTAACCTTGTTGATATATAAATATTCACAGGGTTTGGAATCCGGATGCACCGAACAGCTGGGAGAAAAGAAAATCCCATTTCTCTAACACATTTCATCTCAAAGCTTCTGAGCTTTCGTCTCTTCAGCCTCGGTATCCGATTTCAAAAACAACATGGAGAGGGAGGGAGGGATGCAGCTCGGCTCCAACCTGCCTTTCTCTCTTCATTGTGCGTCTGTCTTCGCGACTGTCACAAAGGCGACCAAATCCAAATCTCTCCCTTGTTAAAAATCGCACACTTCTTACCCCCCCCCCCCCCCCCCTTCCCAATCCTCTCAAAGCTGTCTACCGTGGAGCCGTGTGTCTTGTTAGATCAGATCCGTCGCCGGTTCTCCTGGCTCACAAAGTCCGGATTATACAATTAAACTCCACATTTCAAAGCCTAAGCTCTTCATCAAAGCACAAAACGACACACAACTGGGTTGTGTGAGCGAAGCAACTCGAAACACGAGACGCGCACATACGACGGAACATGCGTCTTTATCACAAACGCAAACAACCGGTTGTGTGAGTCACAGTTTTGTGCCTTTAAGCCGTTTTTCCCTTCTTCTCTCTGTTTTTCTCTCTTCAGGTTGTTTACTGTGAATGTGTTTCCCCCCCCCATCTCCTCTCATTAGTCTCATTAGTCGTGGCGCGGTACAAGTCACCTCTCCAAGCTTCCTCCATCTAGGCTTCTCCTGCGGTGCTGCCTCGCTCCGGTGGCTTTGCTCATTTCCTCACATCCTCAGGACCAGTCAGTGACGGCAAAAAGCAAACGCTCAGTTGTGTTGTGTCTGAAAGTCAAGTGTTGATTCCCCCTTTTGCAGCAAACACCTCTGTGTCTCTGCTGCCCCCCCCCCCCCATAGAGCTGTAGACCTGTCACAAACTAGTGGTGACATCTTTAGACACAGACTCAGGGAATCAATACCTTAGAGAGTTACCATGCACGTCCCGGGAACCGTATATTTACATTTAAATGACCTTGTTTGAACTGCACTGGTTGTTTGCATCTAGGCTTTTTAACGAAGTTCCAGTTGGATCGATGGACGGCCTCTAGTACTTTTCCAGTTGTCGGTGATTGGCTGGTGTGCAGTGGAGCTATAAGTAAAGATTACCACTTCTCCTTCAGGCTCTCGTTTCATTTTTTGTTCACTTACTTTTTTACATTTTCTTGTGAGTGCAACACAATGAATGCCTCTGAGGAGAAACCCAACTTGCCCCTTTATCTAACACGGTAGGTTTATTTTTGCCTTAGTGTGTTGAAAAACCTCATTGTGCTGTCCATCTATTATCTATAGCACTATAGCCAACAACAACTCCTCTGACCTTCCCACCTCCAGGCAGTTAACTCGAGTTAAGCTGCACTTTGTGTATTTTGAAGATGTAGGGGTAAAAACCATGCAGGCAGCTGAAGCACATGCAAATATGCAAACATATAACTCAACGTACACGAAGGACACTGACATCTTGAATATCAAGGATTGAAAATGGACACTAGTTTGACTGACACTTGCCCCGTATACGTCAAACAAAGCTCGTTAATTAACACACATGTCTTTCTCACAGAGGCTTTCATTCATCCATAGGCTCCCAGGCAACAGGATGGGACATTTTAATTAGAGAGATGGACGGATCGAGGCTAGCTCTTTCTTCTGCTTCGATTCTTCTGCAAAAAGCTAACCTATACGCTAACCAGCTAGTGGCTGTAGTTTGATGTTTAATAGACGGATTTGTCTATTTTCTGACAAAGTGGGACCACGTCTTCGCCCTTGATTCCTCCTCGCTGATGCTAATGGATGTTTTTAAGCACATATCGTTTGGATTTGTCTTTCACGTTGACAAACTGATGAGATGGAGATTAAAGATGCTGGAGCTCGGGTTCGTCCTCCGCTGAACCCTCTGCTCCTCAAACAACCCTTCCCCCCCGGACCTCTCGCTGCCTCCACGTCCCCCCGTCTCATCCCGTCAAAGAAACTTCCTCCTGCATTTTCCTCCTTTTCCTTGTTCACTTCTGATGATCCAAGCTGATTTAAAGGGCAATTGTGAGGCATAAGCTTCCCTGTGACTTTTCGCCTCCAGCATTTCATTCAGCTTCCTTTACAAAACGGCGACAGGACAAAAGAAGAGACTTCACATGCACCGGAAAAAAAAACTGGGATTTACTCAATCAAAATCCACACGATGTTGAAGCTACATATTTTTCTTGAAGGATTATCTCTTGGTTTGGTTTTAATCTTTCCGTGCACCAACTTGAACCGAACCCGGGCGGTGAGCGAGCGCTGCCCTGGATGCTCCTCCCCCCCCCCCCCCCCCGCCGTAATTTCTGTTATTTATCTCCTCCTGCTCTCTATCTGCCCATCTTGCCTACTCATAACTTATTCCATTATGTCTCCCTGACTCTCGCCCGCCCTTCCCTTTCCCCTTTATTTCCTCCTGCCTTTGTCTTTTTTTTCCCATTATCTTTCAATTCCCCCCCCCCCTTTAATCCTTCCCTCTTTGTATTAGGATGCAAGCATTTCTCACTCGCAGCCTCAAGGTCAGTTTCTGGAGTTTTAATCACAGACAAGTCCTCTCGACTGTGGCGGTGACCCGGCCTGAAGGCAACACGCTGCAGATGCACCCCCGCAGCAGGTCGGGACTCGTCAGAACCACGAGGGGTCGTTGGCCTACGAGTCTGTTTGTTTATTTGTTTATCGTCAGTTGTCCTCTTCTGTCGTCCCCCCGGACCCCTCCAGAGGTTGCATTCAGGGCCCCTCTGGCAGTGACTGTACTGACCCCAGCGACCAGGCACTGCACCCCAGCTGTGCACACTCGTCCCTCCTCCACATGTGTGCGCTCGTGACACACGCAGGCGAGGGGGTTTGCACGCCACAGCAGAGAATCTTCGGTGAACTGGTGCATGCTGGTCTGTGAGTGGAGAGAATGAGGCCACCGACGGGGCCGTATGGATTCTATCACCCTCTCTCTGCGGCGCTCAGATGAACACTGACCCTGGTAGTCTGCATCGATCACCTCTCACACGATGTGACAAAGCCAACCACAGACTCCAGGGAACAGACATGCAACACTGGGCCCCATCCAGCTGAGCTTTGAACTGATTACACTTTAGTAGAATATATATATATATAAGGAATCATATAAGCAATTAAATCAGAGGGTATAACCTGCAGACACAGCTTCAGCATCCTCATCAAACTTGTTAGCGACAGATGAGAGAAGATATTAGGTTGTGACAATGAGGTTTTATCTTCTAGTCAATACAGTTGAGAAGGTGAGAAGATGAAAGGTGAGCTTTGAGTTGGGTCTTCACTTCCCATGGGCTGCAGGCGCCTGCACCACTCCTCACAGAAGGTTGGATTTCGTGCCTTCAACTCGTTCGCTTGTTCAGAAATGGTTCAGAATTATTTCTATCTTCTGTATCAGTGATGAAACCCTTTGTATTTGAAGAGACCAGGGTGGAGCGCCCGAGGAGAGACCTCCTGATGACATCAGAAGACAAGAGGCTGACCTGCCGGGTTCTCCTCAGGTTCTCCCATCGCTCAAAAAACCCAGCCATTGATTCAAGCCTCCACCCAGAGGAAGCAGACTCCTCCCTGAAGACACCACACTTTGTCCAACGCATACATATTTTATTGTGTTGAGCACAAAGGCAGAAACTCCGACTCCAGCTCTAGAACACTGCCACCCATGAGGATGAATTCACATTAAAGTTTTTTGGAAAACTTTCTCAAAGGTGGGAGATCTTCTGATAAACAAAATACTCTGTGCAATTAAACTCAGAGCAGCTCCTCTGTAATTAAGAGCCACGCTACCAACGTGACACAAACCTTTTACTTTATAAAACGAGACAATCAAAGGAGACGCGTTCTCTTTGTGCCGCTCTATTTCAGGCACGGCAGAAAAAATAGAGTCTTCTTATTTTCCAGTTTCCTGATTGCGAGCGATGTGACAAAGTTCTTTGTCTGCTCAATTGCTTCCTGGGCGGCTCATTTTCTCCTCTCATGGGGGGGAGGTCTTCCCCCGGGATCAAGATGAATCTGAGAGGGAGAGAGAGAGAGAGAGAGAGAGAGAGAGGAGACACTGTACCATTCACGTTATCTGCACTCGCGACTCTTCTGCGTTCGACAACATAATTACCAAAGCAGAGGCCTCGTGCAATTAAGAGCCGGCGCCTGCTGACAGCGAGGACTCGAGCATCGGGAGCTCGGCGGGGATGAGACAGGATCTCCACAGAAGGGGGGGTGAGGGGGGAGGGGGGGGCTGTCCTCCTCCGAGAAGAGCCGCTCCAGTGTTTTGAAGACAGGTAGAGTTTTATCGTCTCAACAGGACTTGCAGAAACGACAGGGTGATCCTGAAATGACCCTGAAACTACCAGGAAGCTAATTTGTGGAGCTGGTGTCGAGAGGAGAGGAACAGGTGGAGATGTGAGAACTCCTCAGAATTGTTGTTTCTAAGTTTACCTGTCGGGAAACGAGTCTTTCAGCTCTGGATCTCCTCCAGACGACTGAAACTTGACAGAGGCTTAAATTAATGATGCCTTCAGGCGTCTCTCAACATTTCCAGGATTTTTACACTTGTTAACGGCTTTTTAAGTCCTGAGATATTCTTGCCTTGAAGCAGGTGCATCATCGCTGGCTTGAGGATCCCGTGTCCGTTTGGTGCTGTTGTCGTGCATGTCCTCAAAAATGAAACAACAATGATTCAAGGGGACTCACACATCGGCTACACAATCACCTTTTTCTATCAGAAGTCCCCGTGAACTCTTGTAACGTTGCCAGACATTGTACAGAATGCAAATCCACTGTCTGCGTCCTGTAGTGCGCCCTCTAGTGGAATACTCCAGGGATGTTTTGGCTTCATTTTTGTCGAGTAGGAGGAAGCTGGGACTCGTCGTCCATCTTTCTTCACAGGTCAGACGACTCAGTTAACACCTGACAGAAATGTCCCCTCTGTGGGGAGGAGCTATTTGGATGAGGACTCACTAACACACATGCACGACACACAGAGGACGCCCACGCTCACACGGGTCTACTCCGTGTGCCGGGCCAGAGGGAAATAACTGTCACCTGCGATGTGTGTAAAGTCTAAATAATGATCTACCTGCGTCTTTGTTTCCCTTCAGGTAACACGAGCAGCCCTTCTGTGCCTTCGACATAAATCAAAAAATATAATTCCCTCCGTTTTAATGAAGAGAAATTACCGAGTCGTGTCGGCACGGCTTGTTAGACAAACAGAAGCGGCCGCGGCTCCAACCTTTTCCAAATGAGCTCTCCATCACGTGTAATCAATAATTGTCAGCCCTCGCTTCTGTGGTGGAGTGCCGCGGCTTCCACACGGTGCCAAGCCGGTGCCAAGCCGGTGCCAAGCCGGTGTCAAGCAGCACCAGGGTTACATCTCGATCACAGACCACTTCGCTGGGAACTCTATCGTAGAGCAAATGAAACAAAGAGGAAACGTTTGCAAACAGAGCACCTGTGAAAAAAACACCACGACCTCGAAGACCCCCCCCCCCCCCGCTAATAACAAGAAAATATTCAGTTTGCACGAGTTGCTGAAACCCTGCATCTCAATAGCTTGCATATAGTTTTGAAACCCGAAGCAGCGTCTTGTTTATTTCAGAGCCTCACAGCCTCACAGCAGTCCTGCAGAAAACTGTCAGCCCAGAAATAATATAAATTAATAATCCCCGCCCCCCCCCCCCCCTTGAGCGCGGAGGCACGGAGGAATCTAATAGCATTTTCATTAGCGAGTTTACTTGTTTGTTGGCTGTCTTTTGAAGAGATATGATATTTGTTTAATTAGGAGAAAGCTGAAAATGGCAGTTTGGGTTGTAGAACAGCTCATGAAATGGAAAAAGGGGTGGGGGGGAGGGGGGGGGCAGCGAGGCGTTCAAAACAAAACTGTTCTGCATATCAAGTCTGTCACGGTGCTTAATCATCCTCGTGTCAACAGAGCGGCTTTCTTTGGGCGAGTTAACTGTTTACTTTGCCTTTCTCTCTTTTGTGTGTGTGTGTGTGTGTGTCGTGACATTTCAAATGAATAACAACTTTAAAGCATCTGTGTCTAAAACAACACAAACAATGAACGTTCTTTATCTTTTAAAAAAAACCCCGACCACTTCAATTTCAGGAACTGCTCGGACACTTCAACTATAAAAGATGTTTATATTCGTTTTTTCCTTTCCTAACACGTGGCTGATGAAAACCATTAACCTGCAGAGCGCCGGGCGAGCACCTCATCAGTCAGACGGGGCCACAGTTCAGAGCCTGGGACGACGCCCGCTGCTGCTCAATGAAGGAGGAGAAGTTTGACCTTCAGTGTGGAGTTAATAGAAAGAGTCGGAGAGGTGAGTGTGGTCAGCAGAGCAGAACGCAGAGGATGTATTAATAATAAACGTTATAATAAATATAATGAAAAGGAAAAACCCAATTAAACGATCTGTTAAATAAAAGTTTCTCTAATATTTAGTGGTTCTATCGAGTTCTGATGATTCTGATGATTGTTCAAGTGTTTCTGATATTTGGATTGTTGAAACTTTATACATAATGATGGACCCGTTTAACAGAGTATGAACAAAGTATTAAATGATTTATTAACACTAGATTTACACGAGGTAAATGATGCTAACATTCTATTCAATAAAGCTGAATTTGGTTCCATTCATCCAGAGCAAAATTACCTTGTTTGAGGAATGAGAGCAATTTAAAATAATTGATCAATAGCCAGGTGAGCCTAACGATGTATTGATTTAGAAATGAAGATATCAGCTCCTGATGATTTCACTGTAATTTATTGGAAATGGCCCGGGGGAGAAAATCGCTGCAGTTTTTCAACATGAGAAAATCACACATTATGGGATTTTCTACAATTGGTGCCGCAGTGTTTTAGTCGTCCCTGGAGGGGCTGGATCTCTCCAGTTTGTTATATAAACTTCTATTGTTAAACAGATAATTCCTCCTCCTCCTCCTCCTCCTCCTCTTCATCCCGCTGCCATCTTTTCTTCACCTCCTTGTGTCATCTCATCGTAAAGCACAGCATCGCAGCCTCACGGAAAAGGGAGGAGAGGGGAAGTGATATTTATCTTTCAGTCGCCCACTCCTCCAATTAAAAGAAAGACGCTGGCGGGCGTCCTCTGCCTCTATCGGGGTCCGCTCCATCCCATTTGTCCCGGAGTGGGTGGAGGTTCCACCGCAATGTGTTTGTTCAGGATCCGGGGAAATGGAGGCAGGAGATGAGGGGATGGCAGAGCTAAATGTTGTAGTGATAAATGTGACACTTGTAATCAGCTCGTCTCTCAGACCTGAGGGAAGGGCCGATCACGTGCGAGAGTCAATGGCCTGTAACACCTCGTAATACACCGCGTTCACCGGGGGTCAGAAATCGGCATGATGCTGACATGTTCCCATAAACGTCAATGGCCGCATCAGCGTCATAATGGAGGTCAGCAGTTGACATAACGGTGCGTTTGTCATTCAATTAACCTTGGCTCGGTAATTCAAGTGATCGCTTCTCCAGATCGGCGTTCTAAATACAGACGAGCTGAAAGAACTGGAACCTTGGTCTGTGCCTTGGTTCTGCCGAGCAACCAGATGGTGGAGCCACGAGAAACGAACGTGAGGATATATTTAGGAATGAATCATCTTAAAGGGGGGGGACGGGGGGACGGGTGGGTGTCTCATCCCGGCTGTTGGTGGAGGACTTGAACCAAAGTGTGAGTTTAAGTTAAAGGAAAAAAAGGACGAGGCTGTTTGAGGACGAAGAGACAACAGACGGGTCGATGGTTTCTACGATGGAGAGAAGTTGAGGGTACTTTCCTGAGAGCTGGTCAAATCCACAAGAGGTCAAGGTATATTTATTAATATTCAGCAGCTCCTCCATAACTTCCATTAGATTCCTAGAGAATATTCATATTTAAGAAATGTTGTTCGGCGCCAAATTAGTTTTTAGAAACCATAGTTAGCCATATTTGGACTTATGGGGGTGGGAGCCTGACTGAGAGCTCGTGGACACACCCACCTACACCTGCGACCCTCCAACTATTGGGCTGGGCTGGCTGTCACTCACACAGTGTTCACGGCCCCCAATGCAAATCCTACAAGGTGCGTGTTTTCTTAAAGTAACAGTACCTCAATACCGAAAGAAATATATAACCTAAAGTCCAAATCAATGAAAACATACTTATGATTATGATAAGGGAATGTTTGTAGGATTATTATAAGATCAGTGTGTCATGTGACGAGTGACTTGTTGACCACTGTGTCCTCAATCAGCCGAGTTTAATATCTCTGCCCGCATTTCCCCTCACATCCTCACTCTGCCTCTGAGTGTGTCACGTGTCTACACAAAATTATGCATAATCAGAAAAGTCAGCGTGCGTTTCCGACAGCGCTTGATGTCTGATTGTGTTTTTCAGTAATCCCCCACAATGCAGTGCACCGAGGACATAATGGGAGCCGCTCACAGCTGCGCGGCGTGAAAACAAAAAGTGGATGGCGATGAACACGGAGCGTCCTCAGAGATCAAATACAAATATTATAAGGCCCCAAAAATAGCATTAAAAAGCACAAAAGATACAGCGGGGGGGGGGGGGGGGGGGGGGGGGTGCGATGGAGCACATGTTGCATCATATCCTGTTTATTCTTCTTTTTTATTATGGTACGTTTATCCAATTATCATGGATTCAGAGACACGGCAGCTTTCCCCACGACGTAAAGCAATGTCACAGGAAATATGAAGACTCCAGATATAGCTCAGTGCAGAGCTCGTTATGAAAAAGGAAAGGTGTCAGATTAAAGCTTTATTTGCAGCGTGAGAGTTCATCCAGCCTCAAGTGTTCTTTTTAAAAGCAAACACATGATTATTCTTAGCCCCTGATGCCTTCTTCACCTTGATTCCCTCCGGATGACGTGTTCTACAGGAAGTGAATCGATCTGATTCCACGTCCGTGGTGTGTTCTTTCAAAACTTTTCCC